>NW_026692744.1:0-128250 GCF_021218885.2 Marmota monax | reverse complement strand
CTTCAACATAAGATTACGAAATTTGGGCTGCCAAGTGCAACCCATATACTCATTTTTGCTGCCAAGTATCAACAAGATCGGGTGAAAAAACATTTGCTGAGAGTCCAGTAAACTCTGAGTTCTGTGGATGCTCTACAAACACTTTCAAATGAAAGTCTATTTTTCTTTGCTCTGCTTAGGGGTACATAAACCGGTAACAAAGCATAGAGAGCAGAATGAGAATTCATTCAGTGAGTCAAGTTTCAAGCAGCTAGCACAAACCGTGTTTGATTTAGATGTTCCAAAGCATGTATCCCTATAGGGGAAAAGGTAGTAAAACCTAAATATTCAAAGTCATCCTGCAAAGGAATGATTCAACGTAGCAGAACAAAATTTGTGCAGCCAAGTGCAACTGGTATACACATTTTTCCTACCAAGTATCAACAAGATAGGGTGACAAAATATTTGCTGAGGTTTCAGTAATCTCTGAGTTTCTTGGAAGCTCGGGGTATACTTTCCAAAGACAGTGTGTTTTCCTTGCCTCTGCTTAGGGCTACTTCAACAGGGAACAAGGCATAGAGAGTGCACTGAGAACTAGTTGAGTGAGTCAAGTTACAAGCACACAGCAAAAACCGTGTTTGATTTAGAGTTCCAAATGCATGTATCCCTATAGGCGAAAATGAAGTGAAACCTAAAAATTCAAAGTTTTCCTGCAAATGAACGTTTCAATCGAGAAGCATGAAATTTGAACAGCCAAGGACAACTTGTATAGTTATCTCTCCTGTCGAATATCAAGAAGATCGGGTGAAACAATATTAGCTGAGATTCCAGTAAATTCATAGTACTACGGAAGCTCTGCAAACACTTTAAAATGAAAGTATATTTTCCTTGCCACTGCTTAGGGCTACTTCATCAGGAAACAAAGCATAGAGAGTGCACTGAGAACTAACTGAGTGAGTCAAGTTTCATGCAGCTAGTACAAACCGTGTTTGAGTTAGAGTTCCAAATGCATGTATCCCTATAGGGGAAAATGAAGTGAAACCTAAGATTTCAAAGTCTTCCTGCAAACGAACTATTCAACCTAGAAGATCTAAATTTGGGCAGCCAAATGCAACCGGTATACTTATCTTTCCTGTCGAGTTAACAACAAGTTAGGGTGAAAAAATATTTGCTGAGATTCCAGGAAACTCAAAGTTCTGTGGAATCACTGCAAATGCTTTCCAATGAAAGTTTCTTGCCCTTGCCTCTGCTTAGGGTTACTTCAACAGAAATCAAAGCATAGAGATCGCACTGAGAACTAGTTGAGTGAGTTTCAGTTTTAAGCAGCTGGCATAAACCGTGTTTGGTTTATACTTCCAAATGCATACGTCCCTGTAAGGAAAAGTGAAGTGAAACCTATTAATTCAAAGTGTTCCTGCACACGAACTTTTCCACCTAGAAGAACGAAATTTGGGTAGCTAAGTGCAACTGGTATACTCATCTTTCCTGAGCAGGATCATCAAGATCAGGTGAGTAAATAGTTGCAGAGATTCCAGTTAACTTGGTGCTCTGTTGAAGCTCTGGAAATGCTTTCTAAGGAAAGAATATGTTCCTCGCCTCCACTTAGGACCACTTCAATGGGGAACAAAGCACAGAGAGCACACCAGGAACTAACTGAGTGAGTCAAGCTTCAAGCAGCTAGCACAAACAGTGTTTGATATAGAGTTCCCAATACATGTATTCCTATAGGTGAAAATGAAGAGAAACCCCCCAAATTCAATGTCTTCCTGGAAGCAAATGCTTCATCTTAGAAGAACGAAATTTTGGCAGCCAAATGCAACTGGTATACTCATCTTTCTTACCTAGTATCAACAAGATCAATGAAAAAATATTCGCTGAAATTCCGGTAAACTTGGGAGTTTTCTGGAAGCTCTGCAAACACTTACATAAGAAAGCGTATTTTCCTTGCCTCTGCTTGGGGATACAGCAGCAGGGGACAATGCATAGAGAGTGCACTGAGAACTCATTGAGTGAGCCAAGTTTCCAAGAGGTATCACAAACTGTGTTTGATTTAGCATTCCAAATGCATGCATTCATATAGGGAAAAAAGAAGTGAAACCTAAAAATTCAAAGTCTTCCTGCAAAGGAACTCTTCAACATAAGATTACGAAATTTGGGCTGCGAAGTGCAACCCATATACTCATTTTTGCTGCCAAGTATCAACAAGATCGGGTGAAAAAACATTTGCTGAGAGTCCAGTAAACTCTGAGTTCTGTGGATGCACTACAAACACTTTCAAATGAAAGTCTATTTTTCTTTGCTCTGCTTAGGGGTACATAAACCGGTAACAAAGCATAGAGAGCAGAATGAGAATTCATTCAGTGAGTCAAGTTTCAAGCAGCTAGCACAAACCGTGTTTGATTTAGATGTTCCAAAGCATGTATCCCTATAGGGGAAAAGGTAGTAAAACCTAAATATTCAAAGTCATCCTGCAAAGGAATGATTCAACGTAGCAGAACAAAATTTGTGCAGCCAAGCGCAACTGGTATACACATTTTTCCTACCAAGTATCAACAAGATAGGGTGACAAAATATTTGCTGAGGTTTCAGTAATCTCTGAGTTTCTTGGAAGCTCGGGGTATACTTTCCAAAGAAAGTGTGTTTTCCTTGCCTCTGCTTAGGGCTACTTCAACAGGGAACAAGGCATAGAGAGTGCACTGAGAACTAGTTGAGTGAGTCAAGTTACAAGCACACAGCAAAAACCGTGTTTGATTTAGAGTTCCAAATGCATGTATCCCTATAGGGGAAAATGAAGTGAAACCTAAAAATTCAAAGTTTTCCTGCAAACGAACGTTTCAATCGAGAAGCACGAAATTTGAACAGCCAAGGACAACTTGTATAGTTATCTCTCCTGTCGAATATCAAGAAGATCGGGTGAAACAATATTAGCTGAGATTCCAGTAAACTCATAGTACTACGGAAGCTCTGCAAACACTTTAAAATGAAAGTATATTTTCCTTGCCACTGCTTAGGGCTACTTCATCAGGAAACAAAGCATAGAGAGTGCACTGAGAACTAACTGAGTGAGTCAAGTTTCATGCAGCTAGTACAAACCGTGTTTGAGTTAGAGTTCCAAATGCATGTATCCCTATAGGGGAAAATGAAGTGAAACCTAAGATTTCAAAGTCTTCCTGCAAACGAACTATTCAACCTAGAAGATCTAAATTTGGGCAGCCAAATGCAACCGGTATACTTATCTTTCCTGTCGAGTTAACAACAAGTTAGGGTGAAAAAATATTTGCTGAGATTCCAGGAAACTCAAAGTTCTGTGGAATCACTGCAAATGCTTTCCAATGAAAGTTTCTTGCCCTTGCCTCTGCTTAGGGTTACTTCAACAGAAATCAAAGCATAGAGATCGCACTGAGAACTAGTTGAGTGAGTTTCAGTTTCAAGCAGCTGGCATAAACCGTGTTTGGTTTATACTTCCAAATGCATACGTCCCTGTAAGGAAAAGTGAAGTGAAACCTATAAATTCAAAGTGTTCCTGCACACGAACTTTTCCACCTAGAAGAACGAAATTTGGGTAGCTAAGTGCAACTGGTATACTCATCTTTCCTGAGCAGGATCATCAAGATCAGGTGAGTAAATAGTTGCAGAGATTCCAGTTAACTTGGAGCTCTGTTGAAGCTCTGGAAATGCTTTCTAAGGAAAGAATATGTTCCTCGCCTCCACTTAGGACCACTTCAATGGGGAACAAAGCACAGAGAGCACACCAGGAACTAACTGAGTGAGTCAAGCTTCAAGCAGCTAGCACAAACAGTGTTTGATTTAGAGTTCCCAATGCATGTATTCCTATAGGTGAAAATGAAGAGAAACCCCCCAAATTCAATGTCTTCCTGAAAGCAAATGCTTCATCTTAGAAGAACGAAATTTTGGCAGCCAAATGCAACTGGTATACTCATCTTTCTTACCTAGTATCAACAAGATCAAGTGAAAAAATATTCGCTGAAATTCCAGTAAACTTGGGAGTTTTGTGGAAGCTCTGCAAACACTTACATAAGAAAGCGTATTTTCCTTGCCTCTGCTTGGGGATACTGCAGCAGGGGACAATGCATAGAGAGTGCACTGAGAACTCATTGAGTGAGCCAAGTTTCCAAGAGGTATCACAAACTGTGTTTGATTTAGCATTCCAAATGCATGAATTCATATAGGGAAAAAAGAAGTGAAACCTAAAAATTCAAAGTGTTCCTGCAAAGGAACTCTTCAACATAAGATTACGAAATTTGGGCTGCCAAGTGCAACCCATATACTCATTTTTGCTGCCAAGTATCAACAAGATCGGGTGAAAAAACATTTGCTGAGAGTCCAGTAAACTCTGAGTTCTGTGGATGCTCTACAAACACTTTCAAATGAAAGTCTATTTTTCTTTGCTCTGCTTAGGGGTACATAAACCGGTAACAAAGCATAGAGAGCAGAATGAGAATTCATTCAGTGAGTCAAGTTTCAAGCAGCTAGCACAAACCGTGTTTGATTTAGATGTTCCAAAGCATGTATCCCTATAGGGGAAAAGGTAGTAAAACCTAAATATTCAAAGTCATCCTGCAAAGGAATGATTCAACGTAGCAGAACAAAATTTGTGCAGCCAAGTGCAACTGGTATACACATTTTTCCTACCAAGTATCAACAAGATAGGGTGACAAAATATTTGCTGAGGTTTCAGTAATCTCTGAGTTTCTTGGAAGCTCGGGGTATACTTTCCAAAGACAGTGTGTTTTCCTTGCCTCTGCTTAGGGCTACTTCAACAGGGAACAAGGCATAGAGAGTGCACTGAGAACTAGTTGAGTGAGTCAAGTTACAAGCACACAGCAAAAACCGTGTTTGATTTAGAGTTCCAAATGCATGTATCCCTATAGGCGAAAATGAAGTGAAACCTAAAAATTCAAAGTTTTCCTGCAAATGAACGTTTCAATCGAGAAGCATGAAATTTGAACAGCCAAGGACAACTTGTATAGTTATCTCTCCTGTCGAATATCAAGAAGATCGGGTGAAACAATATTAGCTGAGATTCCAGTAAATTCATAGTACTACGGAAGCTCTGCAAACACTTTAAAATGAAAGTATATTTTCCTTGCCACTGCTTAGGGCTACTTCATCAGGAAACAAAGCATAGAGAGTGCACTGAGAACTAACTGAGGGAGTCAAGTTTCATGCAGCTAGTACAAACCGTGTTTGAGTTAGAGTTCCAAATGCATGTATCCCTATAGGGGAAAATGAAGTGAAACCTAAGATTTCAAAGTCTTCCTGCAAACGAACTATTCAACCTAGAAGATCTAAATTTGGGCAGCCAAATGCAACCGGTATACTTATCTTTCCTGTCGAGTTAACAACAAGTTAGGGTGAAAAAATATTTGCTGAGATTCCAGGAAACTCAAAGTTCTGTGGAATCACTGCAAATGCTTTCCAATGAAAGTTTCTTGCCCTTGCCTCTGCTTAGGGTTACTTCAACAGAAATCAAAGCATAGAGATCGCACTGAGAACTAGTTGAGTGAGTTTCAGTTTTAAGCAGCTGGCATAAACCGTGTTTGGTTTATACTTCCAAATGCATACGTCCCTGTAAGGAAAAGTGAAGTGAAACCTATTAATTCAAAGTGTTCCTGCACACGAACTTTTCCACCTAGAAGAACGAAATTTGGGTAGCTAAGTGCAACTGGTATACTCATCTTTCCTGAGCAGGATCATCAAGATCAGGTGAGTAAATAGTTGCAGAGATTCCAGTTAACTTGGTGCTCTGTTGAAGCTCTGGAAATGCTTTCTAAGGAAAGAATATGTTCCTCGCCTCCACTTAGGACCACTTCAATGGGGAACAAAGCACAGAGAGCACACCAGGAACTAACTGAGTGAGTCAAGCTTCAAGCAGTTAGCACAAACAGTGTTTGATTTAGAGTTCCCAATGCATGTATTCCTATAGGTGAAAATGAAGAGAAACCCCCCAAATTCAATGTCTTCCTGAAAGCAAATGCTTCATCTTAGAAGAACGAAATTTTGGCAGCCAAATGCAACTGGTATACTCATCTTTCTTACCTAGTATCAACAAGATCAATGAAAAAATATTCGCTGAAATTCCGGTAAACTTGGGAGTTTTGTGGAAGCTCTGCAAACACTTACATAAGAAAGCGTATTTTCCTTGCCTCTGCTTGGGGATACTGCAGCAGGGGACAATGCATAGAGAGTGCACTGAGAACTCATTGAGTGAGCCAAGTTTCCAAGAGGTATCACAAACTGTGTTTGATTTAGCATTCCAAATGCATGCATTCATATAGGGAAAAAAGAAGTGAAACCTAAAAATTCAAAGTCTTCCTGCAAAGGAACTCTTCAACATAAGATTACGAAATTTGGGCTGCGAAGTGCAACCCATATACTCATTTTTGCTGCCAAGTATCAACAAGATCGGGTGAAAAAACATTTGCTGAGAGTCCAGTAAACTCTGAGTTCTGTGGATGCACTACAAACACTTTCAAATGAAAGTCTATTTTTCTTTGCTCTGCTTAGGGGTACATAAACCGGTAACAAAGCATAGAGAGCAGAATGAGAATTCATTCAGTGAGTCAAGTTTCAAGCAGCTAGCACAAACCGTGTTTGATTTAGATGTTCCAAAGCATGTATCCCTATAGGGGAAAAGGTAGTAAAACCTAAATATTCAAAGTCATCCTGCAAAGGAATGATTCAACGTAGCAGAACAAAATTTGTGCAGCCAAGCGCAACTGGCATACACATTTTTTCCTACCAAGTATCAACAAGATAGGGTGACAAAATATTTGCTGAGGTTTCAGTAATCTCTGAGTTTCTTGGAAGCTCGGGGTATACTTTCCAAAGAAAGTGTGTTTTCCTTGCCTCTGCTTAGGGCTACTTCAACAGGGAACAAGGCATAGAGAGTGCACTGACAACTAGTTGAGTGAGTCAAGTTACAAGCACACAGCAAAAACCGTGTTTGATTTAGAGTTCCAAATGCATATATCCCTATAGGGGAAAATGAAGTGAAACTTAATAATTCAAAGTTTTCTTGCAAACGAACGTTTCAATCGAGAAGCACGAAATTTGAACAGCCAAGGACAACTTGTATAGTTATCTCTCCTGTCGAATATCAAGAAGATCGGGTGAAACAATATTAGCTGAGATTCCAGTAAACTCATAGTACTACGGAAGATCTTCAAACACTTTAAAAAGTAAGAATATTAAAAAAAAATAAAAAAATAAAGTATATTTTCCATGCCGCTGCTTAGGGCTACTTATTCAGGACACAAAGCATAGAGAGCGCACTGAGAACTAACTGAGTGAGTCAAGTTTCATGCAACTAGCACAAACCGTGTTTGCTTTAGATGTTCAAAAGCATGTATCCCTATAGGGGAAAAGGTAGTAAAACCTAAATATTCAAAGTCATCCTGCAAAGGAATGATTCAACCTAGCAGAACAAAATTTGTGCAGCCAAGCGCAACTGGTATACACATTTTTCCTACCAAGTATCAACAACATAGGGTGACAAAATATTTGCTGAGGTTTCAGTAATCTCTGAGTTTTTTGGAAACTCGGTGAATACTTTCCAAGGAAAGTGTGTTTTCCTTGCCTCTTCATAGGGCTACTTCAACAGGGAACAAGGCAAAGAGAGTGCACTGAGAACTAGTTGAGTGAGTCAAGTTACAAGCACACAGCAAAAACCGTGTTTGATTTAGAGTTCCAAAAGCATGTATCCCTATAGGGGAAAATGAAGTGAAACCTAAAAATTCAAAGTTTTCCTGCAAACGAACCTTTCAATCGAGAAGCACAAAATTTGAACAGCCAAGGTCAACTTGTATAGTTATCTCTCCTGTCGAATATCAAGAAGATCGGGTGAAACAATATTAGCTGAGATTCCAGTAAACTCATAGTACTACGGAAGCTCTGCAAACACTTTAAAATGAAAGTATATTTTCCTTGCCGCTGCTTAGGGCTACATCATCAGGAAACAAAGCATAGAGAGTGCACTGAGAACTAACTGAGTGAATCAAGTTTCATGCAGCTAGCACAAACCGTGTTTGATTTAGATGTTCAAAAGCATGTATCCCTATAGGGGAAAAGGTAGAAAAACCTAAATATTCAAAGTCGTCCTGCAAAGGAATGATTCAACCTAGCAGAACAAAATTTGTGCAGCCATGTGCAACTGGTATACACATTTTTCCTACCAAGTATCAACAAGAGAGGGTGACACAATATTTGCTGAGGTTTCAGTAATCTCTGAGCTTTTTGGAAGCTCGGTGAATACTTTCCAAAAAAGTGTGTTTTCCTTGCCTCTGCTTAGGGCTACTTCAACAGGGAACAAGGCATAGAGAGTGCACTGAGAACTAGTTGAGTGAGTCAAGTTACAAGCACACAGCAAAAACCGTGTTTGATTTAGAGTTCCAAATGCATGTATCCCTATAGGGGAAAATGAAGTGAAACCTAAAAATTCAAAGTTTTCCTGCAAACGAACGTTTCAATCGAGAAGCACGAAATTTGAACAGCCTAGGACAACTTGTACAGTTATCTCTCCTGTCGAATATCAAGAAGATCGGGTGAAACATTATTAGCTGAGATTCCAGTAAACTCATAGTACTACGGAAGCTCTGCAAACACTTTAAAACGAAAGTATATTTTCCTTGCCGCTGCTTAGGGCTACTTCATCAGGAAACAACGCGTAGAGAGTGCACTGAAAACTAACTGAGGGAGTCAAGTTTCATGCAGCTAGTACAAACCGTGTTTGAGTTAGAGTTCCAAATGCATGTATCCCTATAGGGGAAAATGAAGTGAAACCTAAGATTTCAAAGTCTTCCTGCAAACGAACTATTCAACCTAGAAGATCTAAATTTGGGCAGCCAAATGCAACCGGTATACTTATCTTTCCTGTTGAGTTAACAACAAGTTATGGTGAAAAAATATTTGCTGAGATTCCAGGAAACTCAAAGTTCTGTGGAATCACTGCAAATGCTTTCCAATGAAAGTTTCTTGCCCTTGCCTCTGCTTAGGGTTACTTCAACAGAAATCAAAGCATAGAGATCCCATTGAGAACTAGTTGAGTGAGTTTCAGTTTCAAGCACACAGCATAAACCGTGTTTGGTTTATAATTCCAAATGCATACGTCCCTGTAAGGAAAAGTGACGTGAAACCTAAAAATTCAAAGTGTTCCTGCACACGAACTTTTCCACCTAGAAGAACGAAATTTGGGCAGCTAAGTGCAACTGGTATACTCATCTTTCCTGACCAGGATCATCAAGATCAGGTGAGTAAATAGTTGCAGAGATTCCAGTTAACTTGGAGCTCTGTTGAAGCTCTGGAAATGCTTTCTAAGGAAAGCGTATGTTCCTCGCCTCCACTTAGGGCCACTTCAACAGGGAACAAAGCACAGAGAGCACACCAGGAACTAACTGAGTGATTCAAGCTTCAAGCAGCTAGCACAAACAGTGTTTGATTTAGAGTTCCCAATGCATGTATTCCTATAGGTGAAAATGAAGAGAAACCCCCCAAATTCAATGTCTTCCTGAAAGCAAATGCTTCATCTTAGAACAACGAAATTTTGGCAGCCAAATGCAACTGGTATACTCATCTTTCTTACCTAGTATCAACAAATCAATTGAAAAAATATTCGCTGAAATTCCAGTAAACTTGGGAGTTTTGTGGAAGCTCTGCAAACACTTACATAAGAAAGCGTATTTTCCTTGTATCTGCTTGGGGATACTGCAGCAGGGGACAATGCATAGAGAGTGCACTGAGAACTCATTGAGTGAGCCAAGTTTCCAAGTTGTATCACAAACTGTGTTTGATTTAGCATTCCAAATGCATGTATTCATATAGGGAAAAAAGAAGTGAAACCTAAAAATTCAAAGTCTTCCTGCAAAGGAACTCTTCAACATAAGATTACGAAATTTGGGCTGCCAAGTGCAACCCATATACTCATTTTTGCTGTCAAGTATCAACAAGATCGGGTGAAAAAACATTTGCTGAGAGTCCAGTAATCTCTGAGTTCTGTGGATGCTCTACAAACACTTTCAAATGAAAGTGTATTTTTCTTTGCTCTGCTTAGGGGTACATAAACTGGTATCAAAGCATAGAGAGCAGAATGGGAATTCATTCAGTGAGTCAAGTTTCAAGCAGCTAGCACAAACCGTGATTGACTTAGATGTTCAAAGGCATGTATCCCTATAGGGGAAAAGTTAGTAAAACCTAAATATTCAAAGTCATCCTGCAAAGGAATGATTCAACGTAGCTGAACAAAATTTGTGCAGCCAAGTGCAACTGGTATACACATTTTTCCTACCAAGTATCAACAAGATAGGGTGACAAAATATTTGCTGAGGTTTCAGTAATCTCTGAGTTTCTTGGAAGCTCGGGGTATACTTTCCAAAGAAAGTGTGTTTTCCTTGCCTCTGCTTAGGGCTACTTCAACAGGGAACAAGGCATAGACAGTGCACTGAGAACTAGTTGAGTGAGTCAAGTTACAAGCACACAGCAAAAACCGTGTTTGATTTAGAGTTCCAAATGCATGTATCCGTATAGGGGAAAATGAAGTGAAACCTAAAAATTCAAAGTTTTCCTGCAAATGAACTTTTCAATCGAGAAGCATGAAATTTGAACAGCCAAGGACAACTTGTATAGTTATCTCTCCTGTCGAATATCAAGAAGATCGGGTGAAACAATATTAGCTGAGATTCCAGTAAACTCATAGTACTACGGAAGCTCTGCAAACACTTTAAAATGAAAGTATATTTTCCTTGCCACTGCTTAGGGCTACTTCATCAGGAAACAAAGCATAGAGAGTGCACTGAGAACTAACTGAGGGAGTCAAGTTTCATGCAGCTAGTACAAACCGTGTTTGAGTTAGAGTTCCAAATGCATGTATCCCTATAGGGGAAAATGAAGTGAAACCTAAGATTTCAAAGTCTTCCTGCAAACGAACTATTCAACCTAGAAGATCTAAATTTGGGCAGCCAAATGCAACCGGTATACTTATCTTTCCTGTCGAGTTAACAACAAGTTAGGGTGAAAAAATATTTGCTGAGATTCCAGGAAACTCAAAGTTCTGTGGAATCACTGCAAATGCTTTCCAATGAAAGTTTCTTGCCCTTGCCTCTGCTTAGGGTTACTTCAACAGAAATCAAAGCATAGAGATCGCACTGAGAACTAGTTGAGTGAGTTTCAGTTTTAAGCAGCTGGCATAAACCGTGTTTGGTTTATACTTCCAAATGCATACGTCCCTGTAAGGAAAAGTGAAGTGAAACCTATTAATTCAAAGTGTTCCTGCACACGAACTTTTCCACCTAGAAGAACGAAATTTGGGTAGCTAAGTGCAACTGGTATACTCATCTTTCCTGAGCAGGATCATCAAGATCAGGTGAGTAAATAGTTGCAGAGATTCCAGTTAACTTGGTGCTCTGTTGAAGCTCTGGAAATGCTTTCTAAGGAAAGAATATGTTCCTCGCCTCCACTTAGGACCACTTCAATGGGGAACAAAGCACAGAGAGCACACCAGGAACTAACTGAGTGAGTCAAGCTTCAAGCAGCTAGCACAAACAGTGTTTGATTTAGAGTTCCCAATACATGTATTCCTATAGGTGAAAATGAAGAGAAACCCCCCAAATTCAATGTCTTCCTGAAAGCAAATGCTTCATCTTAGAAGAACGAAATTTTGGCAGCCAAATGCAACTGGTATACTCATCTTTCTTACCTAGTATCAACAAGATCAATGAAAAAATATTCGCTGAAATTCCGGTAAACTTGGGAGTTTTGTGGAAGCTCTGCAAACACTTACATAAGAAAGCGTATTTTCCTTGCCTCTGCTTGGGGATACTGCAGCAGGGGACAATGCATAGAGAGTGCACTGAGAACTCATTGAGTGAGCCAAGTTTCCAAGAGGTATCACAAACTGTGTTTGATTTAGCATTCCAAATGCATGCATTCATATAGGGAAAAAAGAAGTGAAACCTAAAAATTCAAAGTCTTCCTGCAAAGGAACTCTTCAACATAAGATTACGAAATTTGGGCTGCGAAGTGCAACCCATATACTCATTTTTGCTGCCAAGTATCAACAAGATCGGGTGAAAAAACATTTGCTGAGAGTCCAGTAAACTCTGAGTTCTGTGGATGCACTACAAACACTTTCAAATGAAAGTCTATTTTTCTTTGCTCTGCTTAGGGGTACATAAACCGGTAACAAAGCATAGAGAGCAGAATGAGAATTCATTCAGTGAGTCAAGTTTCAAGCAGCTAGCACAAACCGTGTTTGATTTAGATGTTCCAAAGCATGTATCCCTATAGGGGAAAAGGTAGTAAAACCTAAATATTCAAAGTCATCCTGCAAAGGAATGATTCAACGTAGCAGAACAAAATTTGTGCAGCCAAGCGCAACTGGCATACACATTTTTTCCTACCAAGTATCAACAAGATAGGGTGACAAAATATTTGCTGAGGTTTCAGTAATCTCTGAGTTTCTTGGAAGCTCGGGGTATACTTTCCAAAGAAAGTGTGTTTTCCTTGCCTCTGCTTAGGGCTACTTCAACAGGGAACAAGGCATAGAGAGTGCACTGACAACTAGTTGAGTGAGTCAAGTTACAAGCACACAGCAAAAACCGTGTTTGATTTAGAGTTCCAAATGCATATATCCCTATAGGGGAAAATGAAGTGAAACTTAATAATTCAAAGTTTTCTTGCAAACGAACGTTTCAATCGAGAAGCATGAAATTTGAACAGCCAAGGACAACTTGTATAGTTGTCTCTCCTGTCGAATATCAAGAAGATCGGGTGAAACAATATTAGCTGAGATTCCAGTAAACTCATAGTACTACGGAAGATCTTCAAACACTTTAAAAAGTAAGAATATTAAAAAAAAATAAAAAAATAAAGTATATTTTCCATGCCGCTGCTTAGGGCTACTTATTCAGGACACAAAGCATAGAGAGCGCACTGAGAACTAACTGAGTGAGTCAAGTTTCATGCAACTAGCACAAACCGTGTTTGATTTAGATGTTCAAAAGCATGTATCCCTATAGGGGAAAAGGTAGTAAAACCTAAATATTCAAAGTCATCCTGCAAAGGAATGATTCAACCTAGCAGAACAAAATTTGTGCAGCCAAGCGCAACTGGTATACACATTTTTCCTACCAAGTATCAACAAGATAGGGTGACAAAATATTTGCTGAGGTTTCAGTAATCTCTGAGTTTTTTGGAAGCTCGGTGAATACTTTCCAAGGAAAGTGTGTTTTCCTTGCCTCTGCTTAGGGCTTCTTCAACAGGGAACAAGGCATAGAGAGTGCACTGAGAACTAGTTGAGTGAGTCAAGTTACAAGCACACAGCAAAAACCTTGTTTGATTTAGAGTTCCAAAAGCATGTATCCCTATAGGGGAAAATGAAGTGAAACCTAAAAATTCAAAGTTTTCCTGCAAACGAACGTTTCAATCGAGAAGCACAAAATTTGAACAGCCAAGGACAACTTGTATAGTTATCTCTCCTGACGAATATCAAGAAGATCGGGTGAAACAATATTAGCTGAGATTCCAGTAAACTCATAGCACTACGTTAGCTCTGCAAACACTTTAAAATGAAAGTATATTTTCCTTGACGCTGCTTAGGGCTACATCATCAGGAAACAAAACATAGAGAGCACACTGCGAACTAACTGAGTGAGTCAAGTTTCATGCAGCTAGCACAAACCGTGTTTGATTTAGATGTTCAAAAGCATGTATCCCTATAGGGGAAAAGGTAGAAAAACCTAAATATTCAAAGTCGTCCTGCAAAGGAATGATTCAACCTAGCAGAACAAAATTTGTGCAGCCAAGTGCAACTGGTATACACATTTTTCCTACCAAGTATCAACAAGAGAGGGTGACACAATATTTGCTGAGGTTTCAGTAATCTCTGAGCTTTTTGGAAGCTCGGTGAATACTTTCCAAAAAAGTGTGTTTTCCTTGCCTCTGCTTAGGGCTACTTCAACAGGGAACAAGGCATAGAGAGTGCACTGAGAACTAGTTGAGTGAGTCAAGTTACAAGCACACAGCAAAAACCGTGTTTGATTTAGAGTTCCAAATGCATGTATCCGTATAGGGGAAAATGAAGTGAAACCTAAAAATTCAAAGTTTTCCTGCAAACGAACGTTTCAATCGAGAAGCACGAAATTTGAACAGCCTAGGACAACTTGTACAGTTATCTCTCCTGTCGAATATCAAGAAGATCGGGTGAAACATTATTAGCTGAGATTCCAGTAAACTCATAGTACTACGGAAGCTCTGCAAACACTTTAAAACGAAAGTATATTTTCCTTGCCGCTGCTTAGGGCTACTTCATCAGGAAACAACGCATAGAGAGTGCACTGAAAACTAACTGAGGGAGTCAAGTTTCATGCAGCTAGTACAAACCGTGTTTGAGTTAGAGTTCCAAATGCATGTATCCCTATAGGGGAAAATGAAGTGAAACCTAAGATTTCAAAGTCTTCCTGCAAACGAACTATTCAACCTAGAAGATCTAAATTTGGGCAGCCAAATGCAACCGGTATCCTTATCTTTCCTGTTGAGTTAACAACAAGTTACGGTGAAAAAATATTTGCTGAGATTCCAGGAAACTCAAAGTTCTGTGGAATCACTGCAAATGCTTTCCAATGAAAGTTTCTTGCCCTTGCCTCTGCTTAGGGTTACTTCAACAGAAATCAAAGCATAGAGATCCCACTGAGAACTAGTTGAGTGAGTTTCAGTTTCAAGCACACAGCATAAACCGTGTTTGGTTTATAATTCCAAATGCATACGTCCCTGTAAGGAAAAGTGACGTGAAACCTAAAAATTCAAAGTGTTCCTGCACACGAACTTTTCCACCTAGAAAACGAAATTTGGGTAGCTAAGTGCAACTGGTATACTCATCTTTCCTGACCAGGATCATCAAGATCAGGTGAGTAAATAGTAGCAGAGATTCCAGTTAACTTGGAGCTCTGTAGAAGCTCTGGAAATGCTTTCTAAGGAAAGCGTATATTCCACGCCTCCACTTAGGGCCACTTCAACAGGGAACAAAGCACAGAGAGCACACCAGGAACTAACTGAGTGATTCAAGCTTCAAACAGCTAGCACAAACAGTGTTTGATTTAGAGTTCCCAATGCATGTATTCCTATAGGTGAAAATGAAGAGAAACCCCCCAAATTCAATGTCTTCCTGAAAGCAAATGCTTCATCTTAGAAGAACGAAATTTTGGCAGCCAAATGCAACTGGTATACTCATCTTTCTTACCTAGTATCAACAAGATCAAGTGAAAAAATATTCGCTGAAATTCCAGTAAACTTGGGAGTTTTGTGGAAGCTCTGCAAACACTTACATAAGAAAGCGTATTTTCCTTGTATCTGCTTGGGGATACTGCAGCAGGGGACAATGCATAGAGAGTGCACTGAGAACTCATTGAGTGAGCCAAGTTTCCAAGTTGTATCACAAACTGTGTTTGATTTAGCATTCCAAATGCATGAATTCATATAGGGAAAAAAGAAGTGAAACCTAAAAATTCAAAGTCTTCCTGCAAAGGAACTCTTCAACATAAGATTACGAAATTTGGGCTGCCAAGTGCAACCCATATACTCATTTTTGCTGCCAAGTATCAACAAGATCGGGTGAAAAAACATTTGCTGAGAGTCCAGTAATCTCTGAGTTCTGTGGATGCTCTACAAACACTTTCAAATGAAAGTGTATTTTTCTTTGCTCTGCTTAGGGGTACATAAACTGGTATCAAAGCATAGAGAGCAGAATGGGAATTCATTCAGTGAGTCAAGTTTCAAGCAGCTAGCACAAACCGTGATTGACTTAGATGTTCAAAGGCATGTATCCCTATAGGGGAAAAGTTAGTAAAACCTAAATATTCAAAGTCATCCTGCAAAGGAATGATTCAACGTAGCAGAACAAAATTTGTGCAGCCAAGTGCAACTGGTATACACATTTTTCCTACCAAGTATCAACAAGATAGGGTGACAAAATATTTGCTGAGGTTTCAGTAATCTCTGAGTTTCTTGGAAGCTCGGGGTATACTTTCCAAAGAAAGTGTGTTTTCCTTGCCTCTGCTTAGGGCTACTTCAACAGGGAACAAGGCATAGACAGTGCACTGAGAACTAGTTGAGTGAGTCAAGTTACAAGCACACAGCAAAAACCGTGTTTGATTTAGAGTTCCAAATGCATGTATCCGTATAGGGGAAAGTGAAGTGAAACCTAAAAATTCAAAGTTTTCCTGCAAATGAACGTTTCAATCGAGAAGCATGAAATTTGAACAGCCAAGGACAACTTGTATAGTTATCTCTCCTGTCGAATATCAAGAAGATCGGGTGAAACAATATTAGCTGAGATTCCAGTAAACTCATAGTACTACGGAAGCTCTGCAAACACTTTAAAATGAAAGTATATTTTCCTTGCCACTGCTTAGGGCTACTTCATCAGGAAACAAAGCATAGAGAGTGCACTGAGAACTAACTGAGTGAGTCAAGTTTCATGCAGCTAGTACAAACCGTGTTTGAGTTAGAGTTCCAAATGCATGTATCCGTATAGGGGAAAATGAAGTGAAACCTAAGATTTCAAAGTCTTCCTGCAAACGAACTATTCAACCTAGAAGATCTAAATTTGGGCAGCCAAATGCAACCGGTATACTTATCTTTCCTGTCGAGTTAACAACAAGTTAGGGTGAAAAAATATTTGCTGAGATTCCAGGAAACTCAAAGTTCTGTGGAATCACTGCAAATGCTTTCCAATGAAAGTTTCTTGCCCTTGCCTCTGCTTAGGGTTACTTCAACAGAAATCAAAGCATAGAGATCGCACTGAGAACTAGTTGAGTGAGTTTCAGTTTTAAGCAGCTGGCATAAACCGTGTTTGGTTTATACTTCCAAATGCATACGTCCCTGTAAGGAAAAGTGAAGTGAAACCTATTAATTCAAAGTGTTCCTGCACACGAACTTTTCCACCTAGAAGAACGAAATTTGGGTAGCTAAGTGCAACTGGTATACTCATCTTTCCTGACCAGGATCATCAAGATCAGGTGAGTAAATAGTTGCAGAGATTCCAGTTAACTTGGTGCTCTGTTGAAGCTCTGGAAATGCTTTCTAAGGAAAGAATATGTTCCTCGCCTCCACTTAGGACCACTTCAATGGGGAACAAAGCACAGAGAGCACACCAGGAACTAACTGAGTGAGTCAAGCTTCAAGCAGCTAGCACAAACAGTGTTTGATTTAGAGTTCCCAATACATGTATTCCTATAGGTGAAAATGAAGAGAAACCCCCCAAATTCAATGTCTTCCTGAAAGCAAATGCTTCATCTTAGAACAACGAAATTTTGGCAGCCAAATGCAACTGGTATACTCATCTTTCTTACCTGGTATCAACAAGATCAAGTGAAAAAATATTCGCTGAAATTCCAGTAAACTTGGGAGTTTTGTGGAAGCTCTGCAAACACTTACATAAGAAAGCATATTTTCCTTGCCTGTGCTTGGGGATACTGCAGCAGGGGACAATGCATAGAGAGTGCACTGAGAACTCATTGAGTGAGCCAAGTTTCCAAGAGGTATCACAAACTGTGTTTGATTTAGCATTCCAAATGCATGCATTCATATAGGGAAAAAAGAAGTGAAACCTAAAAATTCAAAGTCTTCCTGCAAAGGAACTCTTCAACATAAGATTACGAAATTTGGGCTGCCAAGTGCAACCCATATACTCATTTTTGCTGCCAAGTATCAACAAGATCGGGTGAAAAAACATTTGCTGAGAGTCCAGTAAACTCTGAGTTCTGTGGATGCTCTACAAACACTTTCAAATGAAAGTCTATTTTTCTTTGCTCTGCTTAGGGGTACATAAACCGGTAACAAAGCATAGAGAGCAGAATGAGAATTCATTCAGTGAGTCAAGTTTCAAGCAGCTAGCACAAACCGTGTTTGATTTAGATGTTCCAAAGCATGTATCCCTATAGGGGAAAAGGTAGTAAAACCTAAATATTCAAAGTCATCCTGCAAAGGAATGATTCAACGTAGCAGAACAAAATTTGTGCAGCCAAGCGCAACTGGCATACACATTTTTTCCTACCAAGTATCAACAAGATAGGGTGACAAAATATTTGCTGAGGTTTCAGTAATCTCTGAGTTTCTTGGAAGCTCGGGGTATACTTTCCAAAGAAAGTGTGTTTTCCTTGCCTCTGCTTAGGGCTACTTCAACAGGGAACAAGGCATAGAGAGTGCACTGACAACTAGTTGAGTGAGTCAAGTTACAAGCACACAGCAAAAACCGTGTTTGATTTAGAGTTCCAAATGCATATATCCCTATAGGGGAAAATGAAGTGAAACTTAATAATTCAAAGTTTTCTTGCAAACGAACGTTTCAATCGAGAAGCACGAAATTTGAACAGCCAAGGACAACTTGTATAGTTATCTCTCCTGTCGAATATCAAGAAGATCGGGTGAAACAATATTAGCTGAGATTCCAGTAAACTCATAGTACTACGGAAGATCTTCAAACACTTTAAAAAGTAAGAATATTAAAAAAAAATAAAAAAATAAAGTATATTTTCCATGCCGCTGCTTAGGGCTACTTATTCAGGACACAAAGCATAGAGAGCGCACTGAGAACTAACTGAGTGAGTCAAGTTTCATGCAACTAGCACAAACCGTGTTTGCTTTAGATGTTCAAAAGCATGTATCCCTATAGGGGAAAAGGTAGTAAAACCTAAATATTCAAAGTCATCCTGCAAAGGAATGATTCAACGTAGCAGAACAAAATTTGTGCAGCCAAGCGCAACTGGTATACACATTTTTCCTACCAAGTATCAACAACATAGGGTGACAAAATATTTGCTGAGGTTTCAGTAATCTCTGAGTTTTTTGGAAACTCGGTGAATACTTTCCAAAGAAAGTGTGTTTTCCTTGCCTCTTCTTAGGGCTACTTCAACAGGGAACAAGGCAAAGAGAGTGCACTGAGAACTAGTTGAGTGAGTCAAGTTACAAGCACACAGCAAAAACCGTGTTTGATTTAGAGTTCCAAAAGCATGTATCCCTATAGGGGAAAATGAAGTGAAACCTAAAAATTCAAAGTTTTCCTGCAAACGAACCTTTCAATCGAGAAGCACAAAATTTGAACAGCCAAGGACAACTTGTATAGTTATCTCTCCTGTCGAATATCAAGAAGATCGGGTGAAACAATATTAGCTGAGATTCCAGTAAACTCATAGTACTACGGAAGCTCTGCAAACACTTTAAAATGAAAGTATATTTTCCTTGCCGCTGCTTAGGGCTACTTCATCAGGAAACAAAGCATAGAGAGTGCACTGAGAACTAACTGAGTGAATCAAGTTTCATGCAGCTAGCACAAACCGTGTTTGATTTAGATGTTCAAAAGCATGTATCCCTATAGGGGAAAAGGTAGAAAAACCTAAATATTCAAAGTCGTCCTGCAAAGGAATGATTCAACCTAGCAGAACAAAATTTGTGCAGCCAAGTGCAACTGGTATACACATTTTTCCTACCAAGTATCAACAAGAGAGGGTGACACAATATTTGCTGAGGTTTCAGTAATCTCTGAGCTTTTTGGAAGCTCGGTGAATACTTTCCAAAAAAGTGTGTTTTCCTTGCCTCTGCTTAGGGCTACTTCAACAGGGAACAAGGCATAGAGAGTGCACTGAGAACTAGTTGAGTGAGTCAAGTTACAAGCACACAGCAAAAACCGTGTTTGATTTAGAGTTCCAAATGCATGTATCCCTATAGGGGAAAATGAAGTGAAACCTAAAAATTCAAAGTTTTCCTGCAAACGAACGTTTCAATCGAGAAGCACGAAATTTGAACAGCCTAGGACAACTTGTACAGTTATCTCTCCTGTCGAATATCAAGAAGATCGGGTGAAACATTATTAGCTGAGATTCCAGTAAACTCATAGTACTACGGAAGCTCTGCAAACACTTTAAAACGAAAGTATATTTTCCTTGCCGCTGCTTAGGGCTACTTCATCAGGAAACAACGCGTAGAGAGTGCACTGAAAACTAACTGAGGGAGTCAAGTTTCATGCAGCTAGTACAAACCGTGTTTGAGTTAGAGTTCCAAATGCATGTATCCCTATAGGGGAAAATGAAGTGAAACCTAAGATTTCAAAGTCTTCCTGCAAACGAACTATTCAACCTAGAAGATCTAAATTTGGGCAGCCAAATGCAACCGGTATACTTATCTTTCCTGTTGAGTTAACAACAAGTTATGGTGAAAAAATATTTGCTGAGATTCCAGGAAACTCAAAGTTCTGTGGAATCACTGCAAATGCTTTCCAATGAAAGTTTCTTGCCCTTGCCTCTGCTTAGGGTTACTTCAACAGAAATCAAAGCATAGAGATCCCACTGAGAACTAGTTGAGTGAGTTTCAGTTTCAAGCACACAGCATAAACCGTGTTTGGTTTATAATTCCAAATGCATACGTCCCTGTAAGGAAAAGTGACGTGAAACCTAAAAATTCAAAGTGTTCCTGCACACGAACTTTTCCACCTAGAAGAACGAAATTTGGGCAGCTAAGTGCAACTGGTATACTCATCTTTCCTGACCAGGATCATCAAGATCAGGTGAGTAAATAGTTGCAGAGATTCCAGTTAACTTGGAGCTCTGTTGAAGCTCTGGAAATGCTTTCTAAGGAAAGCGTATGTTCCTCGCCTCCACTTAGGGCCACTTCAACAGGGAACAAAGCACAGAGAGCACACCAGGAACTAACTGAGTGATTCAAGCTTCAAGCAGCTAGCACAAACAGTGTTTGATTTAGAGTTCCCAATGCATGTATTCCTATAGGTGAAAATGAAGAGAAACCCCCCAAATTCAATGTCTTCCTGAAAGCAAATGCTTCATCTTAGAACAACGAAATTTTGGCAGCCAAATGCAACTGGTATACTCATCTTTCTTACCTACTATCAACAAGATCAAGTGAAAAAATATTCGCTGAAATTGCAGTAAACTTGGGAGTTTTGTGGAAGCTCTGCAAACACTTACATAAGAAAGCGTATTTTCCTTGTATCTGCTTGGGGATACTGCAGCAGGGGACAATGCATAGAGAGTGCACTGAGAACTAATTGAGTGAGCCAAGTTTCCAAGTTGTATCACAAACTGTGTTTGATTTAGCATTCCAAATGCATGTATTCATATAGGAAAAAAGAAGTGAAACCTAAAAATTCAAAGTCTTCCTGCAAAGGAACTCTTCAACATAAGATTACGAAATTTGGGCTGCCAAGTGCAACCCATATACTCATTTTTGCTGTCAAGTATCAACAAGATCGGGTGAAAAAACATTTGCTGAGAGTCCAGTAATCTCTGAGTTCTGTGGATGCTCTACAAACACTTTCAAATGAAAGTGTATTTTTCTTTGCTCTGCTTAGGGGTACATAAACTGGTATCAAAGCATAGAGAGCAGAATGGGAATTCATTCAGTGAGTCAAGTTTCAAGCAGCTAGCACAAACCGTGATTGACTTAGATGTTCAAAGGCATGTATCCCTATAGGGGAAAAGTTAGTAAAACCTAAATATTCAAAGTCATCCTGCAAAGGAATGATTCAACGTAGCTGAACAAAATTTGTGCAGCCAAGTGCAACTGGTATACACATTTTTCCTACCAAGTATCAACAAGATAGGGTGACAAAATATTTGCTGAGGTTTCAGTAATCTCTGAGTTTCTTGGAAGCTCGGGGTATACTTTCCAAAGAAAGTGTGTTTTCCTTGCCTCTGCTTAGGGCTACTTCAACAGGGAACAAGGCATAGACAGTGCACTGAGAACTAGTTGAGTGAGTCAAGTTACAAGCACACAGCAAAAACCGTGTTTGATTTAGAGTTCCAAATGCATGTATCCCTATAGGGGAAAATGAAGTGAAACCTAAAAATTCAAAGTTTTCCTGCAAATGAACGTTTCAATCGAGAAGCATGAAATTTGAACAGCCAAGGACAACTTGTATAGTTATCTCTGCTGTCGAATATCAAGAAGATCGGGTGAAACAATATTAGCTGAGATTCCAGTAAACTCATAGTACCACGGAAGCTCTGCAAACACTTAAAAATGAAAGTATATTTTCCTTGCCACTGCTTAGGGCTACTTCATCAGGAAACAAAGCATAGAGAGTGCACTGAGAACTAACTGAGTGAGTCAAGTTTCATGCAGCTAGTACAAACCGTGTTTGAGTTAGAGTTCCAAATGCATGTATCCCTATAGGGGAAAATGAAGTGAAACCTAAGATTTCAAAGTCTTCCTGCAAACGAACTATTCAACCTAGAAGATCTAAATTTGGGCAGCCAAATGCAACCGGTATACTTATCTTTCCTGTCGAGTTAACAACAAGTTAGGGTGAAAAAATATTTGCTGAGATTCCAGGAAACTCAAAGTTCTGTGGAATCACTGCAAATGCTTTCCAATGAAAGTTTCTTGCCCTTGCCTCTGCTTAGGGTTACTTCAACAGAAATCAAAGCATAGAGATCGCACTGAGAACTAGTTGAGTGAGTTTCAGTTTTAAGCAGCTGGCATAAACCGTGTTTGGTTTATACTTCCAAATGCATACGTCCCTGTAAGGAAAAGTGAAGTGAAACCTATTAATTCAAAGTGTTCCTGCACACGAACTTTTCCACCTAGAAGAACGAAATTTGGGTAGCTAAGTGCAACTGGTATACTCATCTTTCCTGACCAGGATCATCAAGATCAGGTGAGTAAATAGTTGCTGAGATTCCAGTTAACTTGGTGCTCTGTTGAAGCTCTGGAAATGCTTTCTAAGGAAAGAATATGTTGCTCGCCTCCACTTAGGACCACTTCAATGGGGAACAAAGCACAGAGAGCACACCAGGAACTAACTGAGTGAGTCAAGCTTCAAGCAGCTAGCACAAACAGTGTTTGATTTAGAGTTCCCAATACATGTATTCCTATAGGTGAAAATGAAGAGAAACCCCCCAAATTCAATGTCTTCCTGAAAGCAAATGCTTCATCTTAGAAGAACGAAATTTTGGCAGCCAAATGCAACTGGTATACTCATCTTTCTTACCTGGTATCAACAAGATCAAGTGAAAAAATATTCGCTGAAATTCCAGTAAACTTGGGAGTTTTGTGGAAGCTCTGCAAACACTTACATAAGAAAGCGTATTTTCCTTGCCTCTGCTTGGGGATACTGCAGCAGGGGACAATGCATAGAGAGTGCACTGAGAACTCATTGAGTGAGCCAAGTTTCCAAGAGGTATCACAAACTGTGTTTGATTTAGCATTCCAAATGCATGCATTCATATAGGGAAAAAAGAAGTGAAACCTAAAAATTGAAAGTCTTCCTGCAAAGGAACTCTTCAACATAAGATTACGAAATTTGGGCTGCCAAGTGCAACCATATACCCATTTTTGCTGCCAAGTATCAACAAGATCGGGTGAAAAAACATTTGCTGAGAGTCCAGTAAACTCTGAGTTCTGTGGATGCTCTACAAACACTTTCAAATGAAAGTCTATTTTTCTTTGCTCTGCTTAGGGGTACATAAACTGGTAACAAAGCATAGAGAGCAGAATGAGAATTCATTCAGTGAGTCAAGTTTCAAGCAGCTAGCACAAACCGTGTTTGATTTAGATGTTCCAAAGCATGTATCCCTATAGGGGAAAAGGTAGTAAAACCTAAATATTCAAAGTCATCCTGCAAAGGAATGATTCAACCTAGCAGAACAAAATTTGTGCAGCCAAGCGCAACTGGCATACATATTTTTTCCTACCAAGTATCAACAAGATAGGGTGACAAAATATTTGCTGAGGTTTCAGTAATCTCTGAGTTTCTTGGAAGCTCGGGTTATACTTTCCAAAGAAAGTGTGTTTTCCTTGCCTCTGCTTAGGGCTACTTCAACAGGGAACAAGGCATAGAGAGTGCACTGACAACTAGTTGAGTGAGTCAAGTTACAAGCACACAGCAAAAACCGTGTTTGATTTAGAGTTCCAAATGCATGTATCCCTATAGGGGAAAATGAAGTGAAACTTAATAATTCAAAGTTTTCTTGCAAACGAACGTTTCAATCGAGAAGCACGAAATTTGAACAGCCAAGGACAACTTGTATAGTTATCTCTCCTGTCGAATATCAAGAAGATCGGGTGAAACAATATTAGCTGAGATTCCAGTAAACCCATAGTACTACGGAAGATCTTCAAACACTTTAAAAAGTAAGAATATTAAAAAAAAAATAAAAAAATAAAGTATATTTTCCATGCCGCTGCTTAGGGCTACTTATTCAGGACACAAAGCATAGAGAGCGCACTGAGAACTAACTGAGTGAGTCAAGTTTCATGCAACTAGCACAAACCGTGTTTGCTTTAGATGTTCAAAAGCATGTATCCCTATAGGGGAAAAGGTAGTAAAACCTAAATATTCAAAGTCATCCTGCAAAGGAATGATTCAACCTAGCAGAACAAAATTTGTGCAGCCAAGCGCAACTGGTATACACATTTTTCCTACCAAGTATCAACAAGATAGGGTGACAAAATATTTGATGAGGTTTCAGTAATCTCTGAGTTTTTTGAAAACACGGTGAATACTTTCCAAAGAAAGTGTGTTTTCCTTGCCTCTGCTTAGGGCTACTTCAACAGGGAACAAGGCAAAGAGAGTGCACTGAGAACTAGTTGAGTGAGTCAAGTTACAAGCACACAGCAAAAACCGTGTTTGATTTAGAGTTCCAAAAGCATGTATCCCTATAGGGGAAAATGAAGTGAAACCTAAAAATTCAAAGTTTTCCTGCAAACGAACGTTTCAATCGAGAAGCACGAAATTTGAACAGCCTAGGACAACTTGTACAGTTATCTCTCCTGTCGAATATCAAGAATATCGGGTGAAACATTATTAGCTGAGATTCCAGTAAACTCATAGTACTACGGAAGCTCTGCAAACACTTTAAAACGAAAGTATATTTTCCTTGCCGCTGCTTAGGGCTACTTCATCAGGAAACAACGCATAGAGAGTGCACTGAAAACTAACTGAGGGAGTCAAGTTTCATGCAGCTAGTACAAACCGTGTTTGAGTTAGAGTTCCAAATGCATGTATCCCTAAAGGGGAAAATGAAGTGAAACCTAAGATTTCAAAGTCTTCCTGCAAACGAACTATTCAACCTAGAATATCTAAATTTGGGCAGCCAAATGCAACCGGTATACTTATCTTTCCTGTTGAGTTAACAACAAGTTATGGTGAAAAAATATTTGCTGAGATTCCAGGAAACTCAAAGTTCTGTGTAATCACTGTTAATGCTTTCCAATGAAAGTTTCTTGCCCTTGCCTCTGCTTAGGGTTACTTCAACAGAATTCAAAGCATAGAGATCGCACTGAGAACTAGTTGAGTGAGTTTCAGTTTCAAGCACACAGCATAAACCGTGTTTGGTTTATAATTCCAAATGCATGTGTCCCTGTAAGGAAAAGTGACGTGAAACCTAAAAATTCAAAGTGTTCCTGCACACGAACTTTTCCACCTAGAAGACCGAAATTTGGGTAGCTAAGTGCAACTGGTATACTCATCTTTCCTGACCAGGATCATCAAGATCAGGTGAGTAAATAGTTGCAGAGATTCCAGTTAACTTGGAGCTCTGTTGAAGCTCTGGAAATGCATTCTAAGGAAAGCGTATGTTCCTCGCCTCCACTTAGGACCACTTCAACAGGGAAAAAAGCACAGAGAGCACACCAGGAACTAACTGAGTGAGTCAAGCTTCAAACAGCTAGCACAAACAGTGTTTGATTTAGAGTTCCCAATGCATGTATTCCTATAGGTGAAAATGAAGAGAAACCCCCCAAATTCAATGTCTTCCTGAAAGCAAATGCTTCATCTTAGAACAACGAAATTTTGGCAGCCAAATGCAACTGGTATACTCATCTTTCTTACCTACTATCAACAAGATCAAGTGAAAAAATATTCGCTGAAATTCCAGTAAACTTGGGAGTTTTGTGGAAGCTCTGCAAACACTTACATAAGAAAGCGTATTTTCCTTGTATCTGCTTGGGGATACTGCAGCAGGGGACAATGCATAGAGAGTGCACTGAAACTAATTGAGTGAGCCAAGTTTCCAAGTTGTATCACAAACTGTGTTTGATTTAGCATTCCAAATGCATGTATTCATATAGGGAAAAAAGAAGTGAAACCTAAAAATTCAAAGTCTTCCTGCAAAGGAACTCTTCAACATAAGATTACGAAATTTGGGCTGCCAAGTGCAACCCATATACTCATTTTTGCTGTCAAGTATCAACAAGATCGGGTGAAAAAACATTTGCTGAGAGTCCAGTAATCTCTGAGTTCTGTGGATGCTCTACAAACACTTTCAAATGAAAGTGTATTTTTCTTTGCTCTGCTTAGGGGTACATAAACTGGTATCAAAGCATAGAGAGCAGAATGGGAATTCATTCAGTGAGTCAAGTTTCAAGCAGCTAGCACAAACCGTGATTGACTTAGATGTTCAAAGGCATGTATCCCTATAGGGGAAAAGTTAGTAAAACCTAAATATTCAAAGTCATCCTGCAAAGGAATGATTCAACGTAGCTGAACAAAATTTGTGCAGCCAAGTGCAACTGGTATACACATTTTTCCTACCAAGTATCAACAAGATAGGGTGACAAAACATTTGCTGAGGTTTCAGTAATCTCTGAGCTTTTTGGAAGCTCGGTGAATACTTTCCAAAGAAAGTGTGTTTTAGTTGCCTCTGCTTAGGGCTACTTCAACAGGGAACAAGACATTTAGGGTGCACTGAGAACTAGTTGAGTGAGTCAAGTTACAAGCACACAGCAAAAACCGTGTTTGATTTAGAGTTCCAAATGCATGTATCCCTATAGGGGAAAATGAAGTGAAACCTAAGATTTCAAAGTCTTCCTGCAAACGAATTATTCAACCTAGAAGATCTAAATTTGGGCAGCCAAATGCAACCGGTATACTTATCTTTCCTGTCGAGTTAACAACAAGTTAGGGTGAAAAAATATTTGCTGTGATTCCAGGAAACTCAAAGTTCTGTGGAATCACTGCAAATGCTTTCCAATGAAAGTTTCTTGCCCTTGCCTCTGCTTAGGGTTACTTCAACAGAATTCAAAGCATAGAGATCGCACTGAGAACTAGTTGAGTGAGTTTCATTTTCAAGCAGCTGGCATAAACCGTGTTTGGTTTATAATTCCAAATGCATACGTCCCTGTAAGGAAAAGTGAAGTGAAACCTAAAAATTCAAAGTGTTCCTGCACACGAACTTTTCCACCTAGAAGAACGAAATTTGGGTAGCTAAGTGCAACTGGTATACTCATCTTTCCTGACCAGGATCATCAAGATCAGGTGAGTAAATAGTTGCAGAGATTCCAGTAAACTTGGAGCTCTGTTGAAGCTCTGGAAATGCTTTCTAAGGAAAGCGTATGTTCCTCGCCTCCACTTAGGACCACTTGAACAGGGAACAAAGCACAGAGAGCACACCAGGAACTAACTGAGTGAGTGAAGCTTCAAGCAGCTAGCACAAACAGTGTTTGATTTAGAGTTCAAAACGCATGTATTCCTATAGGTGAAAATGAAGAGAAACCCCCCAAATTCAATGTCTTCCTGAGAGCAAATGCTTCATCTTAGAAGAACGAAATTTTGGCAGCCAAATGCAACTGGTATACTCATCTTTCTTACCTACTATCAACAAGATCAATGAAAAAATATTCGCTGAAATTCCAGTAAACTTGGGAGTTTTGTGGAAGCTCTGCAAACACTTACATAAGAAAGCGTATTTTCCTTGCCTCTGCTTGGGGATACTGCAGCAGGGGACAATGCATAGAGAGTGCACTGAGAACTCATTGAGTGAGCCAAGTTTCCAAGAGGTATCACAAACTGTGTTAGATTTAGCATTCCAAATGCATGTATTCATATAGGGAAAAAAGAAGTGAAACCTAAAAATTCAAAGTGTTCCTGCAAAGGAACTCTTCAACATAAGATTACGAAATTTGGGCTGCCAAGTGCAACCCATATACTCATTTTTGCTGCCAAGTATCAACAAGATCGGGTGAAAAAACATTTGCTGAGAGTCCAGTAAACTCTGAGTTCTGTGGATGCTCTACAAACACTTTCAAATGAAAGTCTATTTTTCTTTGCTCTGCTTAGGGGTACATAAACCGGTAACAAAGCATAGAGAGCAGAATGAGAATTCATTCAGTGAGTCAAGTTTCAAGCAGCTAGCACAAACCGTGTTTGATTTAGATGTTCCAAAGCATGTATCCCTATAGGGGAAAAGGTAGTAAAACCTAAATATTCAAAGTCGTCCTGCAAAGGAATGATTCAACGTAGCAGAACAAAATTTGTGCAGCCAAGCGCAACTGGCATACACATTTTTTCCTACCAAGTATCAACAAGATAGGGTGACAAAATATTTGCTGAGGTTTCAGTAATCTCTGAGTTTCTTGGAAGCTCGGGGTATACTTTCCAAAGAAAGTGTGTTTTCCTTGTCTCTGCTTAGGGCTACTTCAACAGGGAACAAGGCATAGAGAGTGCACTGAGAACTAGTTGAGTGAGTCAAGTTACAAGCACACAGCAAAAACCGTGTTTGATTTAGAGTTCCAAATGCATGTATCCCTATAGGGGAAAATGAAGTGAAACCTAAAAATTCAAAGTTTTCCTGCAAATGAACGTTTCAATCGAGAAGCATGAAATTTGAACAGCCAAGGACAACTTGTATAGTTATCTCTCCTGTCGAATATCAAGAAGATCGGGTGAAACAATATTAGCTGAGATTCCAGTAAACTCATAGTACTACGGAAGCTCTGCAAACACTTTAAAATGAAAGTATATTTTCCTTGCCACTGCTTAGGGCTACTTCATCAGGAAACAAAGCATAGAGAGTGCACTGAGAACTAACTGAGTGAGTCAAGTTTCATGCAGCTAGTACAAACAGTGTTTGATTTTGAGTTCCCAATACATGTATTCCTATAGGTGAAAATGAAGAGAAACCCCCCAAATTCAATGTCTTCCTGAAAGCAAATGCTTCATCTTAGAAGAACTAAATTTTGGCAGCCAAATGCAACTGGTATACTCATCTTTCTTACCTACTATCAACAAGATCAATGAAAAAATATTCGCTGAAATTCCGGTAAACTTGGGAGTTTTGTGGAAGCTCTGCAAACACTTACATAAGAAAGCGTATTTTCCTTGCCTCTGCTTGGGGATACTGCAGCAGGGGACAATGCATAGAGAGTGCACTGAGAACTCATTGAGTGAGCCAAGTTTCCAAGAGGTATCACAAACTGTGTTAGATTTAGCATTCCAAATGCATGTATTCATATAGGGAAAAAAGAAGTGAAACCTAAAAATTCAAAGTGTTCCTGCAAAGGAACTCTTCAACATAAGATTACGAAATTTGGGCTGCCAAGTGCAACCCATATACTCATTTTTGCTGCCAAGTATCAACAAGATCGGGTGAAAAAACATTTGCTGAAAGTCCAGTAACTCTGAGTTCTGTGGATGCTCTACAAACACTTTCAAATGAAAGTGTATTTTTCTTTGCTCTGCTTAGGGGTACATAAACCGGTAACAAAGCATAGAGAGCAGAATGAGAATTCATTCAGTGAGTCAAGTTTCAAGCAGCTAGCACAAACCGTGTTTGATTTAGATGTTCCAAAGCATGTATCCCTATAGGGGAAAAGGTAGTAAAACCTAAATATTCAAAGTCGTCCTGCAAAGGAATGATTCAACCTAGCAGAACAAAATTTGTGCAGCCAAGTGCAACTGGCATACACATTTTTTCCTACCAAGTATCAACAAGATAGGGTGACAAAATATTTGCTGAGGTTTCAGTAATCTCTGAGTTTCTTGGAAGCTCGGGGTATACTTTCCAAAGAAAGTGTGTTTTCCTTGCCTCTGCTTAGGGCTACTTCAACAGGGAACAAGGCATAGAGAGTGCACTGAGAACTAGTTGAGTGAGTCAAGTTACAAGCACACAGCAAAAACCGTGTTTGATTTAGAGTTCCAAATGCATGTATCCCTATAGGGGAAAATGAAGTGAAACCTAAAAATTCAAAGTTTTCCTGCAAATGAACGTTTCAATCGAGAAGCATGAAATTTGAACAGCCAAGGACAACTTGTATAGTTATCTCTCCTGTTGAATATCAAGAAGATCGGGTGAAACAATATTAGCTGAGATTCCAGTAAACTCATAGTACTACGGAAGCTCTGCAAACACTTTAAAATGAAAGTATATTTTCCTTGCCACTGCTTAGGGCTACTTCATCAGGAAACAAAGCATAGAGAGTGCACTGAGAACTAACTGAGTGAGTCAAGTTTCATGCAGCTAGCACAAACCGTGTTTGAGTTAGAGTTCCAAATGCATGTATCCCTATAGGGGAAAATGAAGTGAAACCTAAGATTTCAAAGTCTTCCTCCAAACGAACTATTCAACCTAGAAGATCTAATTTTGGGCAGCCAAATGCAACCGGTATACTTATCTTTCCTGTCGAGTTAACAACAAGTTAGGGTGAAAACATATATGCTGAGATTCCAGGAAACTCAAAGTTCTGTGGAATCACTGCAAATGCTTTCCAATGAAAGTTTCTTACCCTTGCCTCTGCCCAGGGATACTTCAACAGAAATCAAAGCATAGAGATCGCACTGAGAACTAGTTGAGTGAGTTTCAGTTTCAAGCAGCTGGCATAAACCGTGTTTGGTTTATACTTCCAAATGCATACGCCCCTGTAAGGAAAAGTGACGTGAAACCTAAAAATTCAAAGTGTTCCTGCAAACGAACTTTTCAACCTGGAAGAACGCAATTAGGGTAGCTAAGTGCAACTGGTATACTCATCTTTCCTGACCAGGATCATCAAGATCAGTTGAGTAAATAGTTGCAGAGATTCCAGTAAACTTGGAGCTCTGTTGAAGCTCTGGAAATGCTTTCTAAGGAAAACGCATGTTCCTCGCCTCCTCTTAGGACCACTTCAACAGTGAACAAAGCACAGAGAGCACACCAGGAAGTAACTGAGTGAGTCAAGCTTCAAGCAGCTAGCACAAACAGTGTTTGATTTAGAGTTCCCAATGCATGTATTCCTATAGGTGAAAATGAAGAGAAATCCCCCAAATTCAATGTCTTCCTGAAAGCAAATGCTTCATCTTAGAAGAACGAAATTTTGGCAGCCAAATGCAACTGGTATACTCATCTTTCTTACCTAGTATCAACAAGATCAAGTGAAAAAATATTCGCTGAAATTCCAGTATACTTGGGAGTTTTGTGGAAGCTCTGCAAACACTTACATAAGAAAGCGTATTTTCCTTTCCTCTGCTTGGGGATACTGCAGCAGGGGAAAACGCATAGAGAGTGCACTGAGAACTCATTGAGTGAGCCAAGTTTCCAAGAGGTATCACAAACTGTGTTTGATTTAGCATTCCAAATGAATGTATTCATACAGGGAAAAAAGATGTGAAACCTAAAATTCAAAGTGTTCCTGCAAAGGAACTCTTCAACATAAGATTACGAAATTTGGGCTTAAAAGTGCAACCCATATACTAATTTTTTCTGCCAACAATCAACAAGATCGGGTGAAAAAACATTTGCTGAGATTCCAGTAAACTCTGAGTTCTGTGGATGCTCTACAAACACTTTCAAATGAAAGTCTATTTTTCTTTGCTCTGCTTAGGGGTACATAAACCGGTAACAAAGCATAGAGAGCAGAATGAGAATTCATTCAATGAGTCAAGTTTCAAGCAGCTAGCACAAACCGTGTTTGATTTAGATGTTGAAAAGCATGTATCCCTATAGGAGAAAAGGTAGTAAACCTAAAAATTCAAAGTCACCCTGCAAAGGAATAATTCAACCTAGCAGAACAAAATTTGTGCAGCCAAGCGCAACTGGTATACACATTTTTCCTAATAAGTATCAACAAGATAGGGTGACAAAATATTTGCTGAGGTGTCAGTAATCTCTGTGCTTTTTGGAAGCTAGGTGAATACTTTCCAAAAAAGTGTGTTTTCCTTGCCTCTGCTTAGGGCTACTTCAACAGGGAACAAGGCATAGAGAGTGCACTGAGAACTAGTTGAGTGAGTCAAGTTGCAAGCACACAGCAAAAACCGTGTTTGATTTAGAGTTCCAAATGCATGTATCCCTATAGTTGAAAATGAAGTGAAACCTAAAAATTCAAAGTTTTCCTGCAAACTTACGTTTCAATCGAGAAGCACGACATTTGAACAGCCAAGGACAACTTGTATAGTTATCTCTCCTGTTGAATATCAAGAAGATCGGGTGAAACAATATTAGCTGAGATTCCAGTAAACTCATAGTACTACGGAAGCTCTGCAAACACTTTAAAATGAAAGTATGTTTTCCTTGCCGCTGCTTAGGGCTACTTCATCAGGAAACAAAGCATAGAGAGTGCACTGAGAACTAACTGAGTGAGTAAAGTTTCATGAGCTAGTACAAACCGTGTTTGAGTTAGAGTTCCAAATGCATGTATCCCTATAGGGGAAAATGAAGTGAAACCTAAGATTTCAAAGTCTTCCTGCAAACAAACTATGCAACCTAGAAGATCTAAATTAGGGCAGCCAAAGGCAAGTGGTATACTTATCTTTCCTTTCGAGTTAACAACAAGTTAGGGTGAAACAATATTAGCTGAGATTCCAGTAAACTCATAGTACTACGGAAGCTATGCAAACACTTTAAAATGAAAGTATATTTTACTTGCCGCTGCTTAGGTCTACCTCATCAGGAAACAAACCATAGAGAGTGCACTGAGAACTAACTGAGTGAGTCAAGATTCATGCAGCTAGCACAAACCGTGTTTGATTTAGATGTTCAAAAGCATGTATCCCTCTAGGGGAAAAGGTAGTAAAACCTAAATATTCAAAGTCATCCTGCAAAGGAATGATTCAACCTAGCAGAACAAAATTTGTGCAGCCAAGCGCAACTGGTATACACATTTTTCCTCCCAAGTATCAACAAGATATTGTGACAAAATATTTGCTGAGGTTTCAGAAATCTCTGAATTTTTTGGAAGTTCAGTGAATACTTTTGAAAGAAAGTGTGTTTTCCTTGCCTCTGCTTAGGGCTACTTCAACACGGAACAAGGCATAGAGAGTGCACTGAAGACTAGTTGAGTGAGTTAAGTTACAAGCACACAGCAAAAACCGTGTTTGATTTAGAGTTCCAAATGCATGTATTCCTATAGGGGAAAATGAAGTGAAACCTAAAAATTCAAAGTTTTCCTGCAAACGAAAGTTTCAATCGAGAAGCACGAAATTTGAACAGCCAAGGACAACATGTATAGTTATCTCTCCTGTTGAATATCAAGAAGATCGGGTGAAACAATATTAGCTGAGATTCCAGTAAACTCATAGTACTACGGAAGCTCTGCAAACACTTTAAAATGAAAGTATATTTTCCTTGCCGCTGCTTAGGGCTACTTCATCAGGAAACAAAGCATAGAGAGTGCACTGAGAACTTATTGAGTGAGTCAAGTTTCATGCAGCTAGTACAAACCGTGTTTGAGTTAGAGTTCCAAATGCATGTATCCCAAAAGGGGAAAATGAAGTGAAACATAAAAATTCAAAGTGTTCCTGCAAACGAACGTTTCAATCAAGAAGCACGAAATTTGAACAGCCAAGGACAACTTGTATAGTTATCTCTCCTGTGGAGTATCAAGAAGATCGGGTGAAACAATATTAGCTGAGATTCCAGTAAACTCATAGTACTACGGAAGCTCTGCAAACACTTTAAAATGAAAGTATATTTTCCTTGCCGCTGCTTAGGGCTACTTCATCAGGAAACAAAGCATAGAGAGCACACGTTGAACTAACTGAGTGAGTCAAGTTTCATGCAGCTAGTACAAACCGTGTTTGAGTTAGAGTTCCAAATGCATGTATCCCTATAGGGGAAAATGAAGTGAAACCTAAGATTTCAATGTCTTCCTGCAAACAAACTATTCAACCTAGAAGATCTAAATTTGGGCATCCAAATGAAATCGGTATACTTATCTTTCCTGTCGAGTTAACAACAAGTTAGGGTGAAAAAATATTTGCTGAGATTTCAGGAAACTCAAAGATCTGTGGAATCACTGCAAATGCTTTCCAATGAAAGTTTCTTGCCCTTGCCTCTGCTTAGGGTTACTTCAACAGAAATCAAAGCATAGAGATCGCACTGAGAACTAGTTGAGTGACTTTCAGTTTCAAGCAGCTGGCATAAACCGTGTTTGGTTTATAATTCCAGTGAATTGAAACCTAAAAATTCAAAGTTTTCCTGCAAACGAACGTTTCAATCGAGAAGCACGAAATTTGAACAGCCAAGGACAACTTGTATAGTTATCTCTCCTGTTGAATATCAAGAAGATAGGGTGAAACAATATTAGCTGAGATTCCAGTAAACTCATAGTACTACGGAAGCTCTGCAAACACTTTAAAAAGAAAGTATATTTTCCTTGCCGCTGCTTAGGGCTACTTCATCAGGAAACAAAGCATAGAGATTGCACTGAGAACTAACTGAGTGAGTCAAGTTTCCTGCAGCTAGTGCAAACCGTGTTTGAGTTAGAGTTCCAAAAGCATGTATCCCTATAGGGGAAAATGAAGTGAAACCTAAGATTTCAAAGTCTTCCTGCAAACGAACTATTCAACCTAGAAAATCTAAATTTGGGCAGGGAAATGCAACTGGTATACTTATCTATCCTGTCGAGTTAACAACAAGTTAGGGTGAAAAAATCTTTGCTGAGATTCCAGGAAACTCAAAGTTCTGTGGAATCACTGCAAATGCTTTCCAATGAAAGTTTCTTGCCCTTGCCTCTGCTTAGGGTTACTTCAACAGAAATCAAAGCATAGAGATCGCACTGAGAACTAGTTGAGTGAGTTTCAGTTTCAAGCAACTTGCATAAACCGTGTGTGGTTTATAATTCCAAATGCATACGTCCCTGTAAGGAAAAGTGAAGTGAAACCTAAAAATTCAAAGTGTTCCTGCACACGAACTTTTCCACCTAGAAGAACGAAATTTGGGTAGCTAAGTGCAACTGGTATACTCATCTTTCCTGACCAGGATCATCAAGATCAGGTGAGTAAATAGTTGCACAAATTCCAGTAAACTTGGAGCTCTGTTGAAGCTCTGGAAATGCTTTCTAAGGAAAGCATATGTTCCTCGCCTCCACTTAGGACCACTTCAACAGGGAACAAATCACAGAGAGCACACCAGGAACTAACTGAGTGAGTCAAGCTTCAAGCAGCTAGCACAAACAGTGTTTAATTTAGAGTTCCCAATACATGTATTCCTATAGGTGAATATGAAGAGAAACCCCCCAAATTCAATGTCTTCCTGAAAGCAAATGCTTCATCTTAGAAGAACGAAATTTTGGCAGCCAAATGCAACTGGTATACTCATCTTTCTTACCCAGTATCAACAAGATCAAGTGAAAAAATATTCGCTGAAATTCCAGTAAACTTGGGAGTTTTGTGGAAGCTCTGAAAACACTTACATAAGAAAGCATATTTTCCTTGCCTATGCTTGGGGACACTGCAGCAGGGGACAATGCATAGAGAGTGCACTGAGAACTCATTGAGTGAGCCAAGTTTCCAAGAGGTATCACAAACTGTGTTTGATTTAGCATTCCAAATGCATGTATTCATATAGGGAAAAAAGAAGTGAAACCTAAAAATTCAAAGTCTTCCTGCAAAGGAACTCTTCAACATAAGATTACGAAATTTGGGCTGCCAAGTGCAACCCATATACTCATTTTTGCTGCCAAGTATCAACAAGATCGGGTGAAAAAACATTTGCTGATAGTTGAGTAAACTCTGAGTTCTGTGGATGCTCTACAAACACTTTCAAATGAAAGTCTATTTTTCTTTGCTCTGCTTAGGGGTACATAAACCGGTAACAAAGCAAAGAGAGCAGAATGAGAATTCATTTGGTGAGTCAAGTTTCAAGCAGCTAGCACAAACCGTGTTTCATTTAGATGTTCAAAAGCATGTATCCCTATAGGGGAAAAGGTAGTAAATCCTAAATATTCAAAGTCATCCTGCAAAGGAATGATTCAACCTAGCAGAACAAAATTTGTGCAGCCAAGCGCAACTGGTATACACATTTTTCCTACCAAGTATCAACAAGATAGGGTGACAAAATATTTGCTGAGGTTTCAGTAATCTCTGAGTTTTTTGGAAGCTCCCTGAATAGTTTCCAAAGAAAGTGTGTTTTCCTTGCCTCTGCTTAGGGCTACTTCAACAGGGAACAAGGCATAGAGAGTGCACTGAAAACTAGTTGAGTGAGTCAAGTTACAAGCACACAGCAAAAACCGTGTTTGATTTAGAGTTCCAAATGCATGTATCCCTATAGGGGAAAATGAAGTGAAACCTAAAAATTCAAAGTTTTCCTGCAAACGAACGTTTCAATCGAGAAGCACGAAATTTGAACAGCCAAGGACAACTTGTATAGTTATCTCTCCTGTCGAATATCAAGAAGATCAGTTGAAACAATATTAGCTGAGATTCCAGTAAACTCATGGTACTACGGAAGCTCTTCAAACACTTTAAAATTAAAGTATATTTTCCTTGCCGCTGCTTAGGGCTACTTCATCAGGAAACAAAGCATAGAGAGCACACTGAGAACTAACTGAGTGAGTCAAGTTTCATGCAGCTAGCACAAACCGTGTTTGCTTTAGATGTTCAAAAGCATGTATCCCTCTTGTGGAAAAGGTAGTAAAACCTAAATATTGAAAGTCATCCCCCAAAGGAATGATTCAACCTAGCAGAACAAAATTTGTGCAGCCAAGCGCAACTGGTATACACATTTTTCCTACCAAGTATCAACAAGATAGGGTGACAAAATATTTGCTGAGGTTTCAGTAATCTCTGAGTTTTTTGGAAGCTCGGTGAATACTTTCCAAAGAAAGTGTGTTTTCCTTGCCTCTGCTTAGGGCTACTTAAACAGGGAAAAAGGCAAAGAGAGTGCACTGCGAACTAGTTGAGTGAGTCAAGTTACAAGCACACAGCAAAAACCGTGTTTGATTTAGAGTTCCAAATGCATGTATCCCTATAGGGGAAAATGAAGTGAAACCTAAAAATTCAAAGTTTTCCTGCAAACGAACATTTCAATTGAGAGGCACGATATTTGAACAGCCAAGGACAACTTGTATAGTTATCTCTCCTGTCGAATATCAAGAAGATCGGGTGAAACAATATTAGCTGAGATTCCATTAAACTCATAGTACTACTGAAGCTCTGCAAACACTTTACAATGAAAGTATATTTTCCTTGCCGCTGCTTAGGGCTACTTCATCAGGACACAAAGCATAGAGAGTGCACTGAGAACTAACTGAGTGAGTCAAGTTTCATGCAGCTAGTACAAACCGTGTTTGAGTTAGAGTTCCAAATGCATGTATCCCTTTAGGGGAAAATGATGTGAAACCTAAGATTTCAAGTCTTCCTGCAAACGAACTATTCAACCTAGAAGATCTAAATTTGGGCAGCCAAATGCAACCGGTATACTTATCTTTCCTGTCAAGATAACAAAAATTTAGGGTGAAAAAACATTGCTGAGATTCCTGGAAACTCAAAGCTCTGTGGAATCACTGCAAATGCTTTCCTGTGAAAGATTCTTGCCCTTTCCTCTGGTTAGGGTTACTTCAACAGATATCAAAGCATAGAGATCGCACTGAGAACAAGTTGAGTGAGTTTCAGTTTCAAGCAGCTGGCATAAACCGTGTGTGGTTTATAATTCCAAATGCATACGTCCCTGTAAGGAAAAGTGAAGTGAAACCTAAAAATTCAAAGTGTTCCTGCACACAAACTTTTCCACCTAGAAGAACGAAATTTGGGTAGCTAAGTGCAACTGGTATACTCATCTTTCCTGACCAGGATCATCAAGATCAGGTGAGTAAATAGTTGCAGAGATTCCAGTTAACTTGGAGCTCTGTTGAAGCTCTGGAAATGCTTTCTAAGGAAAGCGTATGTTCCTCGCCTCCAGTTAGGACCACTTCAACAGGGAACAAAGCACAGAGAGCACACCAGGAACTAATTGAGTGAGTCAAGCTTCAAGCAGCTGGCACAAACAGTGTTTGATTTAGAGTTCCAAATGCATGTATTCTTATAGGTGAAAATGAAGAGAAACCCCCAAATTCAATGTCTTCCTGAGAGCAAATGCTTCATCTTAGAAGAACGAAATTTTGGCAGACAAATGCAACTGGTATACTCATCTTTCTTACCTAATATCAACAAGATCAAGTGAAAAAATATTCGCTTAAATTCCAGTAAACTTGGGAGTTTTGTGGAAGCTCTGCAAACACTTACATAAGAAAGCGTATTTTCCTTGCCTCTGCTTGGGGATACTGCAGCAGGGGACAATGCATAGAGAGTGCACTGAGAACTCATTGAGTGAGCCAAGTTTCCAAGAGGTATCACAAACTGTGTTTGATTTAGCATTCGAAATGCATGTATTCATATAGGGAAAAAAGAAGTGAAACCTAAAATTTCAAAGTCTTCCTGCAAAGGAACTCTTCAACATAAGATTACGATATTTGGGCTGCCAAGTGCAACCCATATACTCATTTTTGCTGCCAAGTATCAACAAGATCGGGTGAAAAAACATTTGCTGAGAGTCCAGTAAACTCTGAGTTCTGTGGATGCTCTACAAACACTTTCAAATGAAAGTCTATTTTTCTTTGCTATGCTTAGGGGTACATAAACTGGGAACAAAGCATAGAAAGCAGAATGAGAATTCATTCAGTGAGTCAAGTTTCAAGCTGCTAGCACAAATCGTGTTTGATTTAGATGTTCAAAAGCATGTATCCCTAGAGAGGAAAAGGTAGTAAAACATAAATATTCAATGTCATCCTGCAAAGGAATGATTTAACCTAGCAGAACAAAATTTATGCAGCCAAGCGCAACTGGTATGCACATTTTTCCTACCAAGTATCAACAAGATAGGGTGACAAAATATTTGCTGAGGTTTCAGTAATCTCTGAGTTTTTTGGAAGCTCGGTGAATACTTTCCAAAGAAGGTGTGTTTTCCTTGCCTGTGCTTAGGGCTACTTCAACAGGGAACAAGGCATAGAGAGTGCACTGAGACCTAGTTGAGTGAGTCAAGTTACAAGCACACAGCAAAAACCGTGTTTGATTTAGAGTTGCAAATGCATGTATCACTGTTGGGAAAAAAGAAGTGAAACCTAAAAATTCAAAGTCTTCCTGCAAAGAAACTCTTCAACATAAGATTACGAAATTTGGGCTGCCAAGTGCAACCCATATACTCATTTTTGCTGCCAAGTATCAACAAGATTGGGTGAAAAAACATTTGCTGAGAGTCCAGTAAACTCTGAGTTCTGTGGATGCTCTACAAACACTTTCAAATGAAAGTCCATTTTCCTTTGCTCTGCTTAGGGGTACATAAACTGGTAACAAAGCATAGAGAGCAGAATGAGAATTCATTCAGTGAGTCAAGTGTGAAGCAGCTAGCACAAACCGTGTTTGATTTAGATGTTCAAATCATGTATCCCTATAGGGGAAAAGGTAGTAAAACCTAAATATTCAAAGTCGTCCTGAAAAGGAATGATTCAACTTAGCAGAACAAAATTTATGCAGCCAAGTGCAACTGGTATACACATTTTTCCTACCAAGTATCAACAAGATAGGGTGACAAAATATTTGCTGAGGTTTCAGTAATCTCTGACTTTTTTCGAAGCTCGGTGAATACTTTCAAAAAAGTGTGTTTTCCTTGCCTCTGCTTAGGGCTACTTCAACAGGGAACAAGGCATAGAGAGTGCACTGAGAACTAGTTGAGTGAGTCAAGTTACAAGCACACAGCAAAAACCGTGTTTGATTTAGAGTTCCAAATGCATGTATCCCTATGGGGGAAAATGAAGTGAAACCTAAAAATTCAAAGTCTTCCTCCAAAGGAACTCTTCAACATAAGATTACGAAATTTGGGCTGCTAAGTGCAACCCATATACTCATTTTTGCTGCCAAGTATCAACAAGATCGGGTGAAAAAACATTTCCTGAGAGTCCAGTAAACCTTGAGTTCTGTGGATGCTCTACAAACACTTTCAAATGAAAGTCTATTTTTCTTTGCTCTGCTTAGGGGTACATAAACCAGAAACAAAGCATAGAGAGGAGAATGAGAATTCATTCAGTGAGTCAAGTTTCAAGCAGCTAGCACAAACCGTGTTTGATTTAGATGTTCAAAAGCATGTATCCCTATAGGGGAAAATGAAGTGAAACCTAAAAATTCAAAGTTTTCCTGCAAACGAACGTTTCGATCGAGAAGCACGAAATTTGAACAGCCAAGGACAACTTGTATAGTTATCTCTCCTGTCGAATATCAAGAAGATCGGTGAAACAATATTAGCTGATATTCCAGTAAACTCATAGTACTACGGAAGCACTGCAAACACTTTAAAATGAAAGAATATTTTCCTTGCCACTGCTTAGGGCTACTTCATCAGGAAACAAAGCATAGAGAGCACACTGAGAACTAACTGAGTGAGTCAAGTTTCATGCAGCTAGCACAAACCGTGTTTGATTTAGATGTTCAAAAGCATGTATCCCTCTAGGGGAAAAGGTAAGAAACCTAAATATTCAAAGTCATCCTGCAAAGGAATGATTCAACCTAGCAGAACAAAATTTGTGCAGCCAAGCGCAACTGGTACACACTTTTTTCCGACCAAGTATCAACAAGATAGGGTGACAAAATATTTGCTGAGGTTTCAGTAATCTCTGAGTTTTTTGGAAGCTCCCTGAATACTTTCCAAAGAAAGTGTGTTTTCCTTGCGTCTGCTTAGGGCTACTTCAACACGGAACAAGGCATATAGAGTGCACTGAAAAATAACTGAGTGAGTCAAGTTTCATGCAGCTAGTACAAACCATGTTTGAGTTAGAGTTCCAAATGCATGTATCCCTATAGTGGAAAATGAATGAAACCTAAAATTTCAAAGTCTTCCTGCAAAGGAACCTTTCAACCCAGAAGATCTGAATTTGGGCAGCCAAATGCAACCGGTATACTTATCTTTCCTGTCGAGTTAACAAGTTATGGTGAAAAAATATTTGCTGAGATTCCAGGAAACTCAAAGTTCTGTGGAATCACTGCAAATGCTTTCCAATGAAAGTTTCTTGCCCTTGCCTCTGCTTAGGGTTACTTCAACAGAAATCAAAGCATACAGATTGCACTGAGAACTAGTTGAGTGAGTTTCAGTTTCAAGCAGCTGGCATAAACCGTGTTTGGGTTATAATTCCAAATGCATACGTCCCTGTAAGGAAAAGTGAAGTGAAACCTAAAAATTCAAAGTGTTCCTGAACACGATTTTCAACCTAGAAACACGAAATTTTGGGAGCCGAATGCAACAGATATACTCATCTTTCTTACCTAGTATCAACAAGATCAAGTGAGAAAATATTCGCTGAAATTCCAGTAAACTTGGGAGTTTTGTTGAAGCTCTGCAAACACTTACATAAAAAAGCGTATTTTCCTTGCCTCTGCTTGCGGATACTGCAGCAGGGGACAATGCATAGAGAGTGCACTGAGAACTAATTGAGTGAGGGAAGTTTCCAAGAGGTATCACAAACTGTGTTTGATTTAGCATTCCAAATGCATGTATTCATAAAGGTAAAAAAGAAGTGAAACCTAAAAATTCAAAGTCTTCCTGCAAAGGAACTCTTCAACATAAGATTACAAAATTTGGTCTGCCAAGTGCAACCCCTATACTCATTTTTGCTGCCAAGTATCAACAAGATCGGGTGAAAAAACATTTTCTGAGAGTCCAGTAATCTCTGAGTTCTGTGTATGCTCTACAAACACTTTCAAATGAAAGTCTATTTTTTTTTTTTAATTTTTTATTGTGGGTTGTTCAAAACATTACAAATTTCTTGACATATCATATTCCACACTTTGATTCTAGTGGGTTATGAACTCCCACCTTCACCCCATACACAGATTGCAGATTCACATCAGTTACACATCCATTGATTTACAAATTGCCATACTAGTGTCTGTTGTGCTCCGCTGCCTTTCCCATCATCCACCCTCCCCCCTCCCCACCTCTCCCCTCCCCTCCCCTCCTCTCTCTCTACCCCCTCCACTGTATAACCATGAGGGTCTCCTTCCATTACCGTGCAATTTACCTTCTCTCTCCCTTTCCCTCCCACCTCTCATCCCTGTTAAATGTTAATCTTCTTCTCCTGTTCTTCGTCCCTACTCTGTTCTTAGTTACTTTCCTTATATCAAAGAAGACATTTGGCATTTGTTTTTTAGGGATTGGCTAGCTTCACTTAGCATAATCTGCTCTAATGCCATCCATTTCCCTGTAAATTCTATGATTTTGTCATTTTTTAATGCAGAGTAATACTCCATTGTGTATAAATGCCACATTTTTTTTATCCATTTGTCTATTGAAGGGCATCTAGGTTGGTTCCACAGTCTTGCTATTGTGAACTGTGCTGCTATGAACATCGATGTAGCAGTGTCCCTGTAGCATGCTCTTTTTAGGTCTTTAGGGAATAGACCAAGAATGGGAATAGCTGGGTCAAATGGTGGCTCCATTCCCAGCTTTCCAAGAAATCTCCATACTGCTTTCCAAATTGGCTGCACCAATCTGCAGTCCCACCAGCAATGTACAAGTGTACCCTTTTCCCCACATCCTCGCCAGCACTTGTTGTTGTTTGACTTTCTAATGGCTGCCAATCTTACTGGAGTGAGATGGTATCTTAGGGTGGTTTTGATTTGCATTTCTCTGACAGCTAGAGATGTTGAGCATTTTTTCATGTACTTGTTGATTGACTGTATGTCCTCCTCGGTGAAGTGTCTGTTCAGGTCCTTGGCCCATTTGTTGATTGGGTTGTTTGTTCTCTTATTGTCTAATTTTTTGAGTTCTTTGTATACTCTGGATATTAGGGCTCTATCTGAAGTGTGAGGAGTAAAGATTTGTTCCCAGGATGTAGGCTCCCTATTTACCTCTCTTATTGTTTCTTTTGCTGAGAAAAAACTTCTTAGTTTGAGTAAGTCCCATTTGTTGATTCTAGTTATTAACTTTTGTGCTATGGGTGTCCTATTGAGGAATTTGGAGCCCGACCCCACCGACTGTAGATCGTAGCCAACTTTTTCTTCTATCAGACGGCGCGTCTCTGATTTGATATCAAGTTCCTTGATCCATTTTGAATTCACTTTTGTGCATGGCGAGAGAAAGGGATTCAGTTTCATTTTGTTGCATATGGATTTCCAGTTTTCCCAGCACCATTTGTTGAAGATGCTATCCTTCCTCCATTGCATGCTTTTAGCCCCTTTATCAAATATAAGATAGTTGTAGTTTTGTGGATTGGTTTCTGTGTCCTCTATTCTGTACCATTGGTCCACACGCCTGTTTTGGTACCAGTACCATGCTGTTTTTGTTACTATTGCTCTGTAGTATAGTTTGAAGTCTGGTATCGCTATACCGCCTGATTCACACTTCTTGCTTAGCATTGTTTTTGCTATTCTGGGTCTTTTATTTTTCCATATGAATTTCATGATTGCTTTCTCTATTTCTACAAGAAATGCCATTGGGATTTTGATTGGCATTGCATTAAACCTATAGAGAACTTTTGGTAATATCGCCATTTTGATGATGTTAGTTCTGCCTATCCATGAACAGGGTATATTTTTCCATCTTCTAAGATCTTCTTCTATTTCTCTCTTTAGGGTTCTGTAGTTTTCATTGTATAAGTCTTTCACCTCTTTTGTTAGGTTGATTCCCAAGTATTTTATTTTTTTTGAAGATATTGTGAATGGAGTGGTTGTCCTCATTTCCATTTCAGAGGATTTGTCGCTGATATACAGGAATGCCTTTGATTTATGCGTGTTGATTTTATATCCTGCCACTTTGCTGAATTCATTTATTAGCTCTAATAGTTTCTTTGTAGAGCCTTTTGGGTCTGCTAGGTATAGAATCATATCATCTGCAAATAGTGATAATTTAAGTTCTTCTTTTCCTATTTTTATGCCTTTAACATAGGGAGGGAAGATGGCGGCGAGGGGAGTGCATTACCCCCGTGTGCTGCTTCACTGTGTGGGAGTATGACAAGTCAGGACGGCTAAAGGATATCTTGTTAGGAATTTCCAGCAATAGTGGGGTGCGCCGGAACCTAGAGGAAGGATTTCCATCGCATGAGGATCGGCTACGGGGACTCAAACGCGAGAGGTTTGTCGCACGGAGGGTAACTGCTTATTAAGCAAATCGCCCCGCGGCTAGAGTCTGCAAGGCGCGCTGGGATAGAGACGCAGGGTTACAGCGCTGCAGTTTCTGCCAGATGCGCAAGCACCGCACTCAGGGCTGAATTCTGGGTTCGAGACGGGGGAAGGAAGGGGTCCATCTCGGTTCTCCACACCGGTCAGACCACAGAGGAGGCCAGCAGCCACCATGTTGGTAAACTGACGTCACCACACCTGTTTTTGACTGACCGCAGCTCATTCAGCCATAGAACAGGTAATTTCAGGCTGCAATTCGCCTGCAGCTTGCAGACAGATTGCTAGGGTTCAGCGCCTGGGGGCTTCTTAAAATCTGATCTTATCGGAGTGAACACGGAGCGCGGGGCGGCCGAGTTCCGGCTCCCGGAACCGTCCCGGAACCGCCCTGGCCCAGGGCTGCGGAGCCTGCGGAGGCTGCTTCTTGGACCCTGCTACTATCAGAGCAAACACGAAACACCAAGAAGCCGAATTCCAGCTCCCGGAACTGAGCCCGCGGGGACTGCTTCTTGGAGCTTACACTTATAGGAGCTTACACCGAGCACGGAGCGGCCGAGTTCCGGCTCCCGGAACCGTCCCGGAACCGCCCTGGCTCAGGGCTGCGGAGCCCGCGGAGGCTGCTTCTTGGACCCTGCTACTATCAGAGCATACACCAAGCACTAAGCGGCCGAATTCCGGCTCCCGGAACTGAGCCCGCGGGGGCTGCTTCTTGGAGCTTACACTTATAGGAGCTTACACGGAGCACGGAGCGGCCGAGTTCCGGCTCCCGGAACTTCCCTGGACCGGGGCTAGGAGCCCGCGGAAACTGCGTCTCGGTCCGGGTCCTGCTGAGGGCAGGTCAGGTCTCACCCGTTGCTTGGGTTGCCCGGCAAGGGGAACGAAATGCTGCCATTCGCATAGGATACCAACATGGCAGAGATCTGATGTCAGCAGAAAGCGGTGGAGGAGAGATCTTCATCAATACCAGCGGTGACATAAGCAGTTGGTCTCCTGGTAAGGGGGGTGAGGCTCAGTCACCCGAGTCTCCTCAATTTGTCCTCGAGCCAGAGGGAAGGAGCCGGGCCGCCGCCAGCCCCCGGAGCAGGCCCAGCGGCTCGCCAGCGTGGTGACCGCGTGACCCCAATTGGAGAGGGGGCGGAGCGGAGCCGCCACCCACACCCGCCAGGTGGGCAGACCCACGACCCAGTAGTACATGGGCGTGGTAGGAGGGGCAGGGCAGAGCCGCCCTTCGCGCTTGCAAGGTAAACAGACCTGTGACAGCCTGGCGGGTCAGGCCCAGTGGCCTGCCAGTGTGGTACACACGTCACCCCAACTCGAGTAGGGGCAGAGCAGATCCTTATCCCACGCCCGGATCAGGCCCTGCACGTGTGGTGGTCACGTGACCCCAATTGGAGTGGGGGTGGAGCGGAACCGCCACCCGTGCCCGCAGGGTGAGCAGACCAGTGATCAACCTGCAGATCAGGCCCAGGGGTCCGCAGGCGTGGTAGGAGGGGCAGGGCAGATCCGCCGCCCGCGCCTTCAAGGTAGGCAGACCTACAACAGACCGGCGGATCAGGCCCAGGAGCCTGCCGGCGTGGTACAAACACCACCCTAATTGGAGTAGTGACAGAGCAGAGTCGCCTCCCTTGCCAGGAACAGACCCAGCATCCTGCAGGCGGGGTAGTCACGACACCCCAATTGGAGTAGGGGCAAAGCAGAGCCTCCACCCGTGCCCGAAAGGTGGGCAGATCTGCGACCGACCAGCGGGACAGGCCCAGTGGCCTGCTGGTATGACAGACACGTCACCCCAATTGGAGTAGGGGCAGAACAGAGCCGCCACCAGCTCCCAGAACAGGCCCAGTGACCTGCCGGCGTGGTAGCCACGACACCCCAATTGGAATAAGGAGAGAGCAGAGCCGCCGCCCGCACCTGCAGGAAAGATACGCAAGCAGTATGAAAAGACAAGGAAAGAAAGGACCACAAGCAATGCAGGTCAATGCAACTTTAGAAGAGGTAACAGCTGCAGCAGATGGAATGTCAGATAAAGAATTCAGGATATACATGCTTCAGATGATCTGGAGTATCAAGGAAGACATTAAACAGCAAAATCAGACAATGAAAGATCACTTCGACAACAAATTACGCAAACAAATCCAGGAAGCAAAGGATCAACTATACAGGGAGATAGAGGTTATAAAAAACAAGCAATCAGAAATCCTAGAAATGCAGGAAGCAATAAACCAACTTAAAAACTCAATGGAGAATACTACCAACAGAGTAGAACACTTAGAAGATAGAACATCAGACAATGAAGACAAAGTATTTCAACTGGAAAAGAACATAGACAGCTCAGCAAGACTGTTAAGAAACCATGAGCAGAACATCCAAGAAATATGGGATAACATTAAGAGACCAAACTTAAGAGTCATTGGGATACAGGAAGGTACAGAGCTCCAAACCAAAGGAATGAGCAGTCTATTCAATGAAATAATACAAGAAAACTTCCCAGACTTGAAGAATGAGACAGAATCCCAATTCCTAGAAGCCTACAGGACGCCGAATGTGCAAAATCATAAGAGATCCACACCTAGACACATTATAATGAAGATGCCCAACATACAGAATAAGGAGAGAATTTTAAAAGCTACAAGAGAAAGGAAGCAGATTACATTTAGGGGCAAGCCAATCAGGATAACAGCTGATCTTTCAACACAGACTCTGAAAGCTAGAAGATCCTGGAATAACATATTTCAAACACTGAAAGATAATGGGTTCCAACCAAGAATTGTGTATCCAGCGAAATTAAGCTTCAGGATGGAGAATGAAATTAAAACCTTCCACGATAAACAAAAGTTTAAAGAATTCGCAGCTAGAAAACCATCTCTTCAAAACATGCTAGCCAAAGTATTACAGGAAGAGGAAATGGAAAATAACAATGAAAACCAACAGTGGGAGGTAGGACAGTAAAGGGGGGGGGAAACAATCAAAGAGGAAAACAAACCATGTTTAGTAACAGAAATAAACAAATATGGCTGGAAGAACAACCCATATCTCAATAATAACCCTAAATGTTAATGGCTTAAACTCACCAATTAAGAGACACAGGCTAGTAGAATGGATCACAAAACAAGACCCAACAATATGCTGCCTACAGGAGACGCATTTGATAGGAAAAGACATACATAGGCTGAAGGTGAAAGGTTGGGAAAAATCATATCACTCATATGGACTTCGGAAACAAGCAGGCGTGTCCATACTCATATCAAATAAAATAGATTTCAAGCCAAAGTTAATCAAAAGAGATAAAGAGGGACACTACATACTGCTTAAGGGAACCATACACCAACAAGACATAACAATCATAAATATTTATGCCCCAAACAATGGTGCAGCTATGTTCGTCAAACAAACTCTTCTCAAGTTCAAGAGTCTAATAGACCACCACACCATAATCATGGGAGACTTCAACACACCTCTCTCGCCACTGGACAGATCTTCCAAACAAAAGTTGAATAAGGAAACTATAGAACTCAATAACACTATTAATAACCTAGACCTAATTGACATATATAGAGTATACCACCCAACATCAAGCAGTTACACTTTTTTCTCAGCAGCACATGGATCCTTCTCAAAAATAGATCATATATTATGTCACAGGGCAACTCTTAGACAATATAAAGGAGTAGAGATATTACCATGCATCTTATCTGATCATAATGGAATGAAACTGAAAATCAACGATAAAAGAATGAAGGAAAAAGCATACATCAATTGGAGAATGAACAATAGGTTACTGAATGATCAATGGGTTATAGAAGACATCAAGGAGGAAATTAGAAAGTCTATTTTTTTTGCTCTGCTTAGGTGTACATAAACCGGTATCAAAGCATAGAGATCAGAATGGGAATTCATTCAGTGAGTCAAGTTTCAAGCAGCTAGCACAAACCGTGTTTGATTTAGATGTTCAAAAGCATGTATCCCTATAGGGGAAAAGGTAGTAAAACCTAAATATTCAAAGTCATCCTGCAAAGGAATGATTCAACCCAGCAGAACAAAATTTGTGCAGCCAAGCGCAACTGGTATACACATTTTTCCTACCAAGTATCAACAAGATAGGGTGACAAAATATTTGCTGAGGTTTCAGTAATCTCTGAGTTTTTTGGAAGCTCGGTGAATATTTTCCAAAGAAAGTGTGTTTTCCTTGCCTCTGCTTAGGGCTACTTCAACAGGGAACAAGGCATAGAGAGTGCACGGAAAACTGGTTGAGTGAGTCCAGTTACAAGCCCACAGCAAAAACCGTGTTTGATTTAGAGTTCCAAATGCATGTATCCCTATAGGGGAAAATGAAGTGAAACCTAAAAATTCAAAGTTTTCCTGCAAACGAACGTTTCAATCGAGAAGCACGAAATTTGAACAGCCTAGGACAACGTGTATAGTTATCTCTCCTGTCGAATATCAAGAAGATCGGGTGAAACAATATTAGCTGAGATTCCAGTAAACTCATAGTAATATGGAAGCTCTGCAAACACTTTAAAATGAAAGTATATTTTCCTTGCCGCTGCTTAGGGCTACTTCATCAGGAAACAAAGCATAGAGAGTGCACTGAGAACTAACTGAGTGAGTCAAGTTTCATGCAGCTAGTACAAACCGTGTTTGAGTTAGAGTTCCAAATGCATGTATCCCTATAGGGGAAAATGAAGTCAAACCTAAGATTTCAAAGTCTTCCTGCAAACGAACTATTCAACCTAGGATATCTAAATTTGGGAAGCCAAATGCAACCGGTATACTTATCTTTCCTGTCGAGTTAACAACAAGTTAGGGTGAAAAAATATTTGCTGAGATTCCAGGAAACTCAAAGTTCTGTGGAATCACTGCAAATGCTTTCCAATGAAAGTTTCTTGCCCTTGCCTCTGCTTAGGGTTACTTCTACAGAAATCAAAGCATAGAGATCGCACTGAGAACTGGTTGAGTGAGTTTCAATTTCAAGCAGCTGGCATAAACCGTGTTTGGTTTAAAATTCCAAATGCACACGTCCCTGTAAGGAAAAGTGAAGTGAAACCTAAAAATTCAAAGTGTTCCTGCACACGAACTTTTCAACCTAGAAGAACGAAATTTGGGAAGCTAAGTGCAACAGGTATACTCATCTTTCCTGACCAGGATCATCAAGATCAGGTGAGTAAATAGTTGCAGAGATTCCAGTTAACTTGGAGCTCTGTTGAAACTCTGGAAATGCTTTCTAAGGAAAGCTTATGTTCTTCGCCTCCACTTAGGACCACTTCAACAGGGAACAAAGCACAGAAAGCACACCAAGAACTAACTGAGTGAGTTAAGCTTCAAGCAGCTAGCACAAACAGTGTTTGATTTAGATGTTCAAAAGCATGTATCCCTCTGGGGGAAAAGGTAGTAAAACCTAAATATTCAAAGTCATCCTGCAAAGGAATGATTCAACCTAGCAGAACAAAATTTGTGCAGCCAAGCGCAACTGGTATACACATTTTTCCTACCAAGTATCAACAAGATAGGGTGACAAAATATTTGCTGAGGTTTCAGTAATCTCTGAGTTTTTTGGAAGCTCGGTGAATACTTTCCAAAAAAGTGTGTTTTCCTTGCCTGTGCTTAGGGCTTCTTCAACAGGGAATAAGGCATAGAGAGTGCACTGAAAACTAGTTGAGTGAGTAGAGTTACAATCACACAGCAAAAACCGTGTTTGATTTAGAGTTCCAAATGCATGTATCCCTATAGGGGAAAATGAAGTGAAACCTAAAAATTCAAAGTTTTCCTGCAAACGAACGTTTCGATCGAGAAGCACGAAATTTGAACAGCCAAGGACAACTTGTATAGTTGTCTCTTCTGTCGAATATCAAGAAGATCGGGTGAAACAATATTAGCTGAGATTCCAGTAAACTCATAGTACTACGGAAGCTCTGCAAACACTTTAAAAGTAAAGTATATTTTCCTTGCCGCGGCTTAGGGCTACTTCATCAGGAAACAAAGCATAGAGAGTGCACTGAGAACTAACTGAGTGAGTCAAGTTTCATGCAGCTAGGACAAACCGTGTTTGAGTTAGAGTTCCAAATGCATGTATCCCTATAGGGGAAAATGAAGTTAAACCTAAAAATTCAAAGTTTTCCTGCAAACGAACGTTTCGATCGAGAAGCACGAAATTTGAACAGCCAAGGACAACTTGTATAGTTGTCTCTTCTGTCGAATATCAAGAAGATCGGGTGAAACAATATTAGCTGAGATTCCAGTAAACTCATAGTACTACGGAAGCTCTGCAAACACTTTAAAAGGAAAGTATATTTTCCTTGCCGCGGCTTAGGGCTACTTCATCAGGAAACAAAGCATAGAGAGTGCACTGAGAACTAACTGAGTGAGTCAAGTTTCATGCAGCTAGTACAAACCGTGTTTGAGTTAGAGTTCCAAATGCATGTATCCCTATAGGGGAAAATGAAGTTAAACCTATGATTTAAAAGTCTTCCTCCAAACGAACTATTCAACCTAGGAGATCTAAATTTGGGCAGCCAAATGCAACCGGTATACTTATCTTTCCTGTCGAGTTAACAACAAGTTAGGGTGAAAAAATATTTGCTGAGATTCCAAAAAACTCAATGTTCTGTGGAATCACTGCAAATGCTTTCCAATGAAAGTTTCTTGCCCTTGCCTCTGCTTAGGGTTAATTCAACAGAAATCAAAGCATAGAGATCGCACTGAGAACTAGTTGAGTGAGTTTCAGTTTCAAGCAGCTGGCATAAACCGTGTTTGGTTTATAATTCCAAATGCATACGTCCCTGTAAGGAAAAGTGAAGGGAAACCTAAAAATTCAAAGTGTTCCTGCACACGAACTTTTCAACCTAGAAGAACGAAATTTGGGTAGATAAGTGCAACTGGTATACTCATCTTTCCTGACCAGGATCATCAAGATCAGGTTAGTAAATAGTTGCAGAGATTCCAGTTAACTTGGAGCTCTGTTGAAGCTCTGGAAATGCTTTCTAAGGAAAGCGTATGTACCTCGCCTCCACTTAGGACCACTTCAACAGGGAAAAAAGCACAGAGAGCACACCAGAAACTAACTGAGTGAGTCAAGCTTCAAGCAGCTAGCACAAACAGTGTTTGATTTAGAGTTCCCAATGCATGCATTCCTATAGGTGAAAATGAAGAGAAACCCCCCAAATTCAATGTCTTCCTGAAAGCAAATGCTTCATCTTAGAAGAACGAAATTTTGGCAGCCAAATGCAACTGGTATACTCATCTTTCTTACCCAGTATCAACAAGATCAAGTGAAAAAATATTCGCTGAAATTCCAGTAAACTTGGGAGTTTTGTGGAAGCTCTGCAAACACTTACATAACAAAGCGTATTTTCCTTGCCTCTGCTTGGTTATACTGCAGCAGGGGACAATGCATAGAGAGTGCACTGAGAACTCATTGAGTGAGCCAAGTTTCCAAGAGGTATCACAAACTGTGTTTGATTTAGCATTCCAAATGCATGTATTCATATAGGGAAAAAAGAAGTGAAACCTAAAAATTCAAAGTCTTCCTGCAAAGCAACTCTTCAACATAACATTACGAAATTTGGGCTGCCAAGTGCAACCCATATACTCACTTTTGATGCCAAGTATCAACAAGATCGGGTGAAAAAACATTTGCTGAGAGTCCAGTAAACTCTGAGTTCTGTGGATGCTCTACAAACACTTTCAAATGAAAGTCTATTTTTCTTTGCTCTGCTTAGGGGTACATAAACCGGTAACAAAGCATAGAGAGCAGAATGAGAATTCATTCAGTGAGTCAAGTTTCAAGCAGCTAGCACAAACCGTGTTTGATTTAGATGTTCAAAAGCATGTATCCCTATAGGGGAAAAGGTAGTAAAACCTAAATATTCAAAGTCATCCTGCAAAGGAATGATTCAACCTAGCAGAACAAAATTTGTGCAGCCAAGCGCAACTGGTATACACATTTTTCCTACCAAGTATCAACAAGATAGGGTGACAAAATATTTGCTGAGGTTTCAGTAATCTCTGAGTTTTTTGGAAGCTCGATGAATACTTTCCAAAGAAAGTGTGTTTTCCTTGCCTCTGCTTAGGGCTACTTCAACAGGGAACAAGGCATAGAGAGTGCACTGAAAACTAGTTGAGTGAGTCAAGTTACAAGCACACAGCAAAAACCGTGTTTGATTTAGAGTTCCAAATGCATGTATCCCTATAGGGGAAAATGAAGTGAAACCTAAAAATTCAAAGTTTTCCTGCAAACGAACGTTTCAATCGAGAAGCACGAAATTGGAACAGCCAAGGACAACTTGTATAGTTATCTCTCCTGTCGAATATCAAGAAGATCGGGTGAAACAATATTAGCTGAGATTTCAGTAAACTCATAGTACTACGGAAGATCTGCAAACACTTTAAAATGAAAGAATATTTTCCTTGCCGCTGCTTAGGGCTACTTCATCAGGAAACAAAGCATAGAGAGTGCACTGAGAACTAACTGAGTGAGTCAAGTTTCATGCAGCTAGCACAAACCGTGTTTGATTTAGATGTTCAAAAGCATGTATCCCTATAGGGGAAAAGGTAGTAAAACCTAAATATTCAAAGTCATCCTGCAAAGGAATGATTCAACCTAGCAGAACAAAATTTGTGCAGCCAAGCGCAACTGGTATACACATTTTTCCTACCAAGTATCAACAAGATAGGGTGACAAAATATTTGCTGAGGTTTCAGTAATCTCTGAGTTTTTTGGAAGCTCGGTGAATACTTTCCAAAGAAAGTGTGTTTTCCTTGCCTCTGCTTAGGGCTACTTCAACAGGGAACAAGCCATAGAGAGTGCACTGAGAACTAGTTGAGTGAGTCAAGTTACAAGCACACAGCAAAAACCGTGTTTGATTTAGAGTTCCAAATGCATGTATCCCTATAGGGGAAAATGAAGTGAAACCTAAAAATTCAAAGTTTTCCTGCAAACGAACGTTTCAATCGAGAAGCACGAAATTTGAACAGCCTAGGACAACTTGTACAGTTATCTCTCCTGTCGAATATCAAGAAGATCGGGTGAAACATTATTAGCTGAGATTCCAGTAAACTCATAGTACTACGGAAGCTCTGCAAACACTTTAAAAAGAAAGTATATTTTCCTTGCCGCGGCTTAGGGCTACTTCATCAGGAAACAAAGCATAGAGAGCACACTGAGAACTAACTAAGTGAGTCAAGTTTCATGCAGCTAGCACAAACCGTGTTTGATTTAGATGTTCAAAATGCATGTATCCCTATAGAGGAAAATGAAGTGAAACCTAAGATTTCAAAGTCTTCCTCCAAACGAACTATTCAACCTAGTAGATCTAAATTTGGGCAGCCAAATGCAACCGGTATACTTATCTTTCCTGTCGAGTTAACAATAAGTTAGGGTGAAAACATATTTGCTGAGATTCCAGGAAACTCAAAGTTCTGTGGAATCACTGCAAATGCTTTCCAATGAAAGTTTCTTGCCCTTGCCTCTGCTTAGGGTTACTTCAACAGAAATCAAAGCATAGAGATCGCACTGCGAACTAGTTGAGTGAGTTTCAGTTTCAAGCAGCTGGCATAAACCGTGTTTGGTTTATAATTCCAAATGCATACGTCCCTGTAAGGAAAAGTGAAGTGAAACCTAAAAATTCAAAGTGTTCCTGCACACGAACTTTTCAACCTAGAAGAACGAAATTTGGGTAGCTAAGTGCAACTGGTATACTCATCTTTCCTGACCAGGATCATCAAGATCAGGTGAGTAAATAGTTGCAGAGATTCCAGTTGACTTGGAGCTCTGTTGAAGCTCTGGAAATGCTTTCTAAGGAAAGCTTATGTTCTTCGCCTCCACTTAGGACCACTTCAACAGGGAACAAAGCACAGAAAGCACACCAAGAACTAACTGAGTGAGTTAAGCTTCAAGCAGCTAGCACAAACAGTGTTTGATTTAGATGTTCAAAAGCATGTATCCCTCTGGGGGAAAAGGTAGTAAAACCTAAATATTCAAAGTCATCCTGCAAAGGAATGATTCAACCTAGCAGAACAAAATTTGTGCAGCCAAGCGCAACTGGTATACACATTTTTCCTACCAAGTATCAACAAGATAGGGTGACAAAATATTTGCTGAGGTTTCAGTAATCTCTGAGTTTTTTGGAAGCACGGTGAATACTTTCCAAAGAAAGTGTGTTTTCCTTGCCTCTGCTTAGGGCTACTTCAACAGGGAACAAGGCATAGAGATTGCACTGAGAACTAGTTGAGTGAGTCAAGTTACAAGCACACAGCAAAAACCGTGTTTGATTTAGAGTTCCAAATGCATGTATCCCTATAGGGGAAAATGAAGTGAAACCTGAAAATTCAAAGTTTTCCTGCAAACGAACGTTTCAATCGAGAAGCACGAAATTGGAACAGCCAAGGACAACTTGTATAGTTATCTCTCCTGTTGAATATCAAGAAGATCGGGTGAAACAATATTAGCTGAGATTCCAGTAAACTCATAGTACTACGGAAGCTCTGCAAACACTTTAAAATGAAAGTATATTTTCCTTGCCGCTGCTTAGGGCTACTTCATCAGGAAACAAAGCGTAGAGAGCGCACTGAGAACTAACTGAGTGAGTCAAGTTTCATGCAGCTAGCACAAACCGTGTTTGATTTAGATGTTCAAAAGCATGTATCCCTATAGGGGAAAAGGTAGTAAAACCTAAATATTCAAAGTCATCCTGCAAAGGAATGATTCAACCTAGCAGAACAAAATTTGTGCAGCCAAGCGCAACTGGTATACACATTTTTCCTACCAAGTATCAACAAGATAGGGTGACAAAATATTTGCTGAGGTTTCAGTAATCTCTGAGTTTTTTGGAAGTTCGGTGAATACTTTCCAAAGAAAGTGTGTTTTCCTTGCCTGTGCTTAGGGCTACTTCAACAGGGAATAAGGCATAGAGAGTGCACTGAAAACTAGTTGAGTGAGTAGAGTTACAAGCACACAGCAAAAACCGTGTTTGATTTAGAGTTCCAAATGCATGTATCCCTATAGGGGAAAATGAAGTGAAACCTAAAAATTCAAAGTTTTCCTGCAAACGAACGTTTCGATCGAGAAGCACGAAATTTGAACAGCCAAGGACAACTTGTATAGTTGTCTCTTCTGTCGAATATCAAGAAGATCGGGTGAAACAATATTAGCTGAGATTCCAGTAAACTCATAGTACTACGGAAGCTCTGCAAACACTTTAAAAGGAAAGTATATTTTCCTTGCCGCGGCTTAGGGCTACTTCATCAGGAAACAAAGCATAGAGAGTGCACTGAGAACTAACTGAGTGAGTCAAGTTTCATGCAGCTAGTACAAACCGTGTTTGAGTTAGAGTTCCAAATGCATGTATCCCTATAGGGGAAAATGAAGTTAAACCTAAGATTTCAAAGTCTTCCTCCAAACGAACTATTCAACCTAGGAGATCTAAATTTGGGCAGCCAAATGCAACCGGTATACTTATCTTTCCTGTCGAGTTAACAACAAGTTAGGGTGAAAAAATATTTGCTGAGATTCCAGGAAACTCAATGTTCTGTGGAATCACTGCAAATGCTTTCCAATGAAAGTTTCTTGCCCTTGCCTCTGCTTAGGGTTACTTCAACAGAAATCAAAGCATAGAGATCGCACTGAGAACTAGTTGAGTGAGTTTCAGTTTCAAGCAGCTGGCATAAACCGTGTTTGGTTTATAATTCCAAATGCATACGTCCCTGTAAGGAAAAGTGAAGTGAAACCTAAAAATTCAAAGTGTTCCTGCACACGAACTTTTCAACCTAGAAGAACGAAATTTGGGTAGATAAGTGCAACTGGTATACTCATCTTTCCTGACCAGGATCATCAAGATCAGGTGAGTAAATAGTTGCAGAGATTCCAGTTAACTTGGAGCTCTGTTGAAGCTCTGGAAATGCTTTCTAAGGAAAGCGTATGTACCTCGCCTCCACTTAGGACCACTTCAACAGGGAACAAAGCACAGAGAGCACACCAGAAACTAACTGAGTGAGTCAAGCTTCAAGCAGCTAGCACAAACAGTGTTTGATTTAGAGTTCCCAATGCATGCATTCCTATAGGTGAAAATGAAGAGAAACCCCCCAAATTCAATGTCTTCCTGAAAGCAAATGCTTCATCTTAGAAGAACGAAATTTTGGCAGCCAAATGCAACTGGTATACTCATCTTTCTTACCCAGTATCAACAAGATCAAGTGAAAAAATATTCGCTGAAATTCCAGTAAACTTGGGAGTTTTGTGGAAGCTCTGCAAACCCTTACATAAGAAAGCGTATTTTCCTTGCCTCTGCTTGGTTATACTGCAGCAGGGGACAATGCATAGAGAGTGCACTGAGAACTCATTGAGTGAGCCAAGTTTCCAAGAGGTATCACAAACTGTGTTTGATTTAGCATTCCAAATGCATGTATTCATATAGGGAAAAAAGAAGTGAAACCTAAAAATTCAAAGTCTTCCTGCAAAGCAACTCTTCAACATAACATTACGAAATTTGGGCTGCCAAGTGCAACCCATATACTCACTTTTGATGCCAAGTATCAACAAGATCGGGTGAAAAAACATTTGCTGAGAGTCCAGTAAACTCTGAGTTCTGTGGATGCTCTACAAACACTTTCAAATGAAAGTCTATTTTTCTTTGCTCTGCTTAGGGGTACATAAACCGGTAACAAAGCATAGAGAGCAGAATGAGAATTCATTCAGTGAGTCAAGTTTCAAGCAGCTAGCACAAACCGTGTTTGATTTAGATGTTCAAAAGCATGTATCCCTATAGGGGAAAAGGTAGTAAAACCTAAATATTCAAAGTCATCCTGCAAAGGAATGATTCAACCTAGCAGAACAAAATTTGTGCAGCCAAGCGCAACTGGTATACACATTTTTCCTACCAAGTATCAACAAGATAGGGTGACAAAATATTTGCTGAGGTTTCAGTAATCTCTGAGTTTTTTGGAAGCTCGGTGAATACTTTCCAAAGAAAGTGTGTTTTCCTTGCCTCTGCTTAGGGCTACTTCAACAGGGAACAAGGCATAGAGAGTGCACTGAGAACTAGTTGAGTGAGTCAAGTTACAAGCACACAGCAAAAACCGTGTTTGATTTAGAGTTCCAAAAGCATGTATCCCTATAGGGGAAAATGAAGTGAAACCTGAAAATTCAAAGTATTCCTGCAAACGAACGTTTCAATCGAGAAGCACGAAATTTGAACAGCCAAGGACAACTTGTATAGTTATCTCTCCTGTCGAATATCAAGAAGATCGGGTGAAACACTATTAGCTGAGATTCCAGTAAACTCCTAGTACTACGGAAGCTCTGCAAACACTTTAAAATGAAAGTATATTTTCCTTGCCGCTGCTTAGGGCTACTTCATCAGGAAACAAAGCATAGAGAGCGCACTGAGAACTAACTGAGTGAGTCAAGTTTCATGCAGCTAGCACAAACCGTGTTTGATTTAGATGTTCAAAAGCATGTATCCCTATAGGGGAAAAGGTAGTAAAACCTAAATATTCAAAGTCATCCTGCAAAGGAATGATTCAACCTAGCAGAACAAAATTTGTGCAGCCAAGCGCAACTGGTATACACATTTTTCCTACCAAGTATCAACAAGATAGGGTGACAAAATATTTGCTGAGGTTTCAGTAATCTCTGAGTTTTTTGGAAGCTCGATGAATACTTTCCAAAGAAAGTGTGTTTTCCTTGCCTCTGCTTAGGGCTACTTCAACAGGGAACAAGGCATAGAGAGTGCACTGAAAACTAGTTGAGTGAGTCAAGTTACAAGCACACAGCAAAAACCGTGTTTGATTTAGAGTTCCAAATGCATGTATCCCTATAGGGGAAAATGAAGTGAAACCTAAAAATTCAAAGTTTTCCTGCAAACGAACGTTTCAATCGAGAAGCACGAAATTGGAACAGCCAAGGACAACTTGTATAGTTATCTCTCCTGTCGAATATCAAGAAGATCGGGTGAAACAATATTAGCTGAGATTTCAGTAAACTCATAGTACTACGGAAGATCTGCAAACACTTTAAAATGAAAGAATATTTTCCTTGCCGCTGCTTAGGGCTACTTCATCAGGAAACAAAGCATAGAGAGTGCACTGAGAACTAACTGAGTGAGTCAAGTTTCATGCAGCTAGCACAAACCGTGTTTGATTTAGATGTTCAAAAGCATGTATCCCTATAGGGGAAAAGGTAGTAAAACCTAAATATTCAAAGTCATCCTGCAAAGGAATGATTCAACCTAGCAGAACAAAATTTGTGCAGCCAAGCGCAACTGGTATACACATTTTTCCTACCAAGTATCAACAAGATAGGGTGACAAAATATTTGCTGAGGTTTCAGTAATCTCTGAGTTTTTTGGAAGCTCGGTGAATACTTTCCAAAGAAAGTGTGTTTTCCTTGCCTCTGCTTAGGGCTACTTCAACAGGGAACAAGGCATAGAGAGTGCACTGAGAACTAGTTGAGTGAGTCAAGTTACAAGCACACAGCAAAAACCGTGTTTGATTTAGAGTTCCAAATGCATGTATCCCTATAGGGGAAAATGAAGTGAAACCTAAAAATTCAAAGTTTTCCTGCAAACGAACGTTTCAATCGAGAAGCACGAAATTTGAACAGCCTAGGACAACTTGTACAGTTATCTCTCCTGTCGAATATCAAGAAGATCGGGTGAAACAATATTAGCTGAGATTCCAGTAAACTCATAGTACTACGGAAGCTCTGCAAACACTTTAAAAAGAAAGTATATTTTCCTTGCCGCGGCTTAGGGCTACTTCATCAGGAAACAAAGCATAGAGAGCACACTGAGAACTAACTAAGTGAGTCAAGTTTCATGCAGCTAGCACAAACCGTGTTTGATTTAGATGTTCAAAATGCATGTATCCCTATAGAGGAAAATGAAGTGAAACCTAAGATTTCAAAGTCTTCCTCCAAACGAACTATTCAACCTAGTAGATCTAAATTTGGGCAGCCAAATGCAACCGGTATACTTATCTTTCCTGTCGAGTTAACAATAAGTTAGGGTGAAAACATATTTGCTGAGATTCCAGGAAACTCAAAGTTCTGTGGAATCACTGCAAATGCTTTCCAATGAAAGTTTCTTGCCCTTGCCTCTGCTTAGGGTTACTTCAACAGAAATCAAAGCATAGAGATCGCACTGCGAACTAGTTGAGTGAGTTTCAGTTTCAAGCAGCTGGCATAAACCGTGTTTGGTTTATAATTCCAAATGCATACGTCCCTGTAAGGAAAAGTGAAGTGAAACCTAAAAATTCAAAGTGTTCCTGCACACGAACTTTTCAACCTAGAAGAACGAAATTTGGGTAGCTAAGTGCAACTGGTATACTCATCTTTCCTGACCAGGATCATCAAGATCAGGTGAGTAAATAGTTGCAGAGATTCCAGTTGACTTGGAGCTCTGTTGAAGCTCTGGAAATGCTTTCTAAGGAAAGCTTATGTTCTTCGCCTCCACTTAGGACCACTTCAACAGGGAACAAAGCACAGAAAGCACACGAAGAACTAACTGAGTGAGTTAAGCTTCAAGCAGCTAGCACAAACAGTGTTTGATTTAGAGGTCCCAATGCATGTATTCCTATAGGTGAATATGAAGAGAAACCCCCCAAATTCAATGTCTTCCTGAAAGCAAATGCTTCACCTTAGAAGAACGAAATTTTGGCAGCCAAATGCAACTGGTATACTCATCTTTCTTACCTAGTATCAACAAGATCAAGTGAAAAAATATTCGCTGAAATTCCAGTAAACTTGGGAGTTTTGTGGAAGCTCTGCAAACCCTTACATAAGAAAGCGTATTTTCCTTGCCTCTGCTTGGGGATACTGCAGCAGGGGACAATGCATAGAGAGTGCACTGAGAACTCATTGAGTGAGCCAAGTTTCCAAGAGGTATCACAAACTGTGTTTGATTTAGCATTCCAAATGCATGTATTCATATAGGGAAAAAAGAAGTGAAACCTAAAAATTCAAAGTCTTCCTGCAAAGGAACTCTTCAACATAAGATTACGAAATTTGGGCTGCCAAGTGCAACCCATATACTCACTTTTGAAGCCAAGTATCAACAGGATCGGGTGAAAAAACATTTGCTGAGAGTCCAGTAAACTCTGAGTTCTGTGGATGCTCTACAAACACTTTCAAATGAAAGTCTATTTTTCTTTGCTCTGCTTAGGGGTACATAAACTGGTAACAAAGCATAGAGAGCAGAATCAGAATTCATTCAGTGAGTCAAGTTTCAAGCAGCTATCACAAACCGTGTTTGATTTAGATGTTCAAAAGCATGTATCCCTCTAGGGGAAAAGGTAGTAAAACCTAAATATTCAAAGTCATCCTGCAAAGGAATGATTCAACCTAGCAGAACAAAATTTGTGCAGCCAAGCGCAACTGGTATACACATTTTTCCTACCAAGTATCAACAAGATAGGGTGACAAAATATTTGCTGAGGTTTCAGTAATCTCTGAGTTTTTTGGAAGCTCGGTGAATACTTTCCAAAGAAAGTGTGTTTTCCTTGCCTCTGCTTAGGGCTACTTCAACAGGGAACAAGGCATAGAGAGTGCACTGAGAACTAGTTGAGTGAGTCAAGTTACAAGCACACAGCAAAAACCGTGTTTGATTTAGAGTTCCAAATGCATGTATCCCTATAGGGGAAAATGAAGTGAAACCTGAAAATTCAAAGTTTTCCTGCAAACGAACGTTTCAATCGAGAAGCACGAAATTTGAACAGCCAAGGACAACTTGTATAGTTATCTCTCCTGTCGAATATCAAGAAGATCGGGTGAAACAATATTAGCTGAGATTCCAGTAAACTCATAGTACTACGGAAGCTCTGCAAACACTTTAAAAGGAAAGTATATTTTCCTTGCCGCTGCTTAGGGCTACTTCATCAGGAAACAAAGCATAGAGAGCGCACTGAGATCTAACTGAGTGAGTCAAGTTTCATGCAGCTAGCACAAACCGTGTTTGATTTAGATGTTCAAAAGCATGTATCCCTATAGGGGAAAAGGTAGTAAAACCTAAATATTCAAAGTCATCCTGCAAAGGAATGATTCAACCTAGCAGAACAAAATTTGTGCAGCCAAGCGCAACTGGTATACACATTTTTCCTACCAAGTATCAACAAGATAGGGTGACAAAATATTTGCTGAGGTTTCAGTAATCTCTGAGTTTTTTGGAAGCTCGGTGAATACTTTCCAAAGAAAGTGTGTTTTCCTTGCCTGTGCTTAGGGCTACTTCAACAGGGAACAAGGCATAGAGAGTGCACTGAGAACTAGTTGAGTGAGTCAAGTTACAAGCACACAGCAAAAACCGTGTTTGATTTAGAGTTCCAAATGCATGTATCCCTATAGGGGAAAATGAAGTGAAACCTAAAAATTCAAAGTTTTCCTGCAAACGAACGTTTCGATCGAGAAGCACGAAATTTGAACAGCCAAGGACAACTTGTATAGTTGTCTCTTCTGTCGAATATCAAGAAGATCGGGTGAAACAATATTAGCTGAGATTCCAGTAAACTCATACTACTACGGAAGCTCTGCAAACACTTTAAAATGAAAGTATATTTTCCTTGCCGCTGCTTAGGGCTACTTCATCAGGACACAAAGCCTAGAGAGTGCACTGAGAACTAACTGAGTGAGTCAAGTTTCATGCAGCTAGTACAAACCGTGTTTGAGTTAGAGTTCCAAATGCATGTATCCATATAGGGGAAAATGAAGTCAAACCTAAGATTTCAAAGTCTTCTGCAAACGAAGTATTCAACCTAGAAGATCTAAATTTGGGCAGCCAAATGCAACCGGTATACTTATCTTTCCTGTCGAGTTAACAACAAGTTAGGGTGAAAAAATATTTGCTGAGATTCCAGGAAACTCAAAGTTCTGTGGAATCACTGCAAATGCTTTCCAATGAAAGTTTCTTGCCCTTGCCTCTGCTTAGGGTTACTTCAACAGAAATCAAAGCATAGAGATCGCACTGAGAACTAGTTGAGTGAGTTTCAGTTTCAAGCAGCTGGCATAAACCGTGTTTGGTTTATAATTCCAAATGCATACGTCCCTGTAAGGAAAAGTGAAGTGAAACCTAAAAATTCAAAGTGTTCCTGCACACGAACTTTTCCACCTAGAAGAACGAAATTTGGGTAGCTAAGTGCAACTGGTATACTCATCTTTCCTGACCAGGATCATCAAGATCAGGTGAGTAAATAGTTGCAGAGATTCCAGTTAACTTGGAGCTCTGTTGAAGCTCTGGAAATGCTTTCTAAGGAAAGCGTATGTTCCTCGCCTCCACTTAGGACCACTTCAACAGGGAACAAAGCACAGAGAGCACACCAGGAACTAACTGAGTGAGTCAAGCTTCAAGCAGCTAGCACAAACAGTGTTTGATTTAGAGTTCCCAATGCATGTATTCCTATAGGTGAAAATGAAGAGAAACCCAACAAATTCAATGTCTTCCTGAAAGCAAATGCTTCATCTTAGAAGAACGAAATTTTGGCAGCCAAATGCAACTGGTATACTCATCTTTCTTACCTAGTATCAACAAGATCAAGTGAAAAAATATTCGCTGAAATTCCAGTAAACTTGGGAGTTTTGTGGAAGCTCTGCAAACACTTACATAAGAAAGCGTATTTTCCTTGCCTCTGCTTGGGATACTGCAGCAGGGGACAATGCATAGAGAGTGCACTGAGAACTCATTGAGTGAGCCAAGTTTCCAAGAGGTATCACAAACTGTGTTTGATTTAGCATTCCAAATGCATGTATTCATATAGGGAAAAAAGAAGTGAAACCTAAAAATTCAAAGTCTTCCTGCAAAGGAACTCTTCAACATAAGATTACGAAATTTGGGCTGCCAAGTGCAACCCATATACTCATTTTTGCTGCCAAGTATCAACAAGATCGGGTGAAAAAACATTTGCTGAGAGTCCAGTAAACTCTGAGTTCTGTGGATGCTCTACAAACACTTTCAAATGAAAGTCTATTTTTCTTTGCTCTGCTTAGGGGTACATAAACCGGTAACAAAGCATAGAGAGCAGAATGAGAATTCATTCAGTGAGTCAAGTTTCAAGCAGCTAGCACAAACCGTGTTTGATTTAGATGTTCAAAGCATGTATCCCTATAGGGGAAAAGGTAGTAAAACCTAAATATTCAAAGTCATGCTGCAAAGGAATGATTCAACCTAGCAGAACAAAATTTGTGCAGCCAAGCGCAACTGGTATACACATTTTTCCTACCAAATATCAACAAGATAGGGTGACAAAATATTTGCTGAGGTTTCAGTAATCTCTGAGTTTTTTGGAAGCTCGGTGAATACTTTCCAAAGAAAGTGTGTTTTCCTTGCCTCTGCTTAGGGCTACTTCAACAGGGAACAAGGCATAGAGAGTGCACTGAGAACTAGTTGAGTGAGTCAAGTTACAAGCACACAGCAAAAACCGTGTTTGATTTAGAGTTCCAAATGCATGTATCCCTATAGGGGAAAATGAAGTGAAACCTAAAAATTCAAAGTTTTCCTGCAAACGAACGTTTCAATCGAGAAGCACGAAATTTGAACAGCCAAGGACAACTTGTATAGTTATCTCTCCTGTCAAATATCAAGAAGATCGGGTGAAACAATATTAGCTGAAATTCCAGTAAACTCACAGTACTACGGAAGGTCTGCAAACACTTTAAAATGAAAGTATATTTTCCTTGCCGCTGCTTAGGGCTACTTCATCAGGACACAAAGCATAGAGAGTGCACTGAGAACTAACTGAGTGAGTCAAGTTTCATGCAGCTAGTACAAACCGTGTTTGAGTTAGAGTTCCAAATGCATGTATCCCTATAGGGGAAAATGAAGTCAAACCTAAGATTTCAAAGTCTTCCTGCAAACGAACTATTCAACCTTGAATATCTAAATTTGGGCAGCCAAATGCAACCGGTATACTTATGTTTCCTGTCGAGTTAACAACATGTTAGGGTGAAAAAATATTTGCTGATATTCCAGGAAACTCAAAGTTCTGTGGAATCACTGCAAATGCTTTCCAATGAAAGTTTCTTGCCCTTGCCTCTGCTTAGGGTTACTTCAACAGAAATCAAAGCATACAGATTGCACTGAGAACTGGTTGAGTGAGTTTCAGTTTCAAGCAGCTGGCATAAACCGTGTTTGGGTTATAATTTCAAATGCATACGTCCCTGTAAGGAAAAGTGAAGTGAAACATAAAATTCAAAGTGTTCCTGCACACGAACTTTTCTACCAAGAAGAACGAAATTTGGGTAGCTAAGTGCAACTGGTATACTCATCTTTCCTGACCAGGATCATCAAGATCAGGTGAGTAATTAGTTGCAGAGATTCCAGTTAACTTGGAGCTCTGTTGAAGCTCTGGATATGATTTCTAAGGAAAGCGTATGTTCCTCACCTCCACTTAGGACCACTTCAACATGGAACAAAGCACAGAGAGCACACCAGGAAGTAACTGAGTGAGTCAAGCTTCAAGCAGCTAGCACAAACAGTGTTTGATTTAGAGTTCCCAATGCATGTATTCTTACAGTTGAAAATGAAGAGAAACCCCCAAATTCAATGTCTTCCTGAAAGCAAATGCTTCATCTTAGAAAAACGAAATTTTGGCAGCCAAATGCAACTGGTATACTCATCTTTCTTACCTAGTATCAACAAGATCAAGTGAAAAAACATTCGCTGAAATTCCAGTAAACTTGGGAGTTTTGTGGAAGCTCCTCAAACACTTACATAAGAAAGCGTATTTTCCTTGCCTCTGCTTGGGGATACTGCAGCAGGGGAAAATGCATAGAGAGTGCACTGAGAACTCATTGAGTGAGCCAAGTTTCCAAGAGGTATCACAAACTGTGTTTGATTTAGCATTCCAAATGCATGTATTCATATAGGGAAAAAAGAAGTGAAACCTAAAAATTCAAAGTCTTCCTGCAAAGGAACTCTTCAACATAAGATTACGAAATTTGGGCTGCCAAGTGCAACCCGTATACTCATTTTTGCTGCCAAGTATCCACAAGATCGGGTGAAAAAACATATGCTGAGAGTCCAGTAAACTCTGAGTTCTGTGGATGCTCTACAAACACTTTCAAATGAAAGTCTATTTTTCTTTGTTCTGCTTAGGGGTACATAAACCAGTAACAAAGCATAGAGAGCAGAATGAGAATTCATTCAATGAGTCAAGTTTCAAGCAGCCAGCACAAACCGTGTTTGATTTAGATGTTCAAAAGCATGTATCCCTATAGGGGAAAAGGTAGTAAAACCTAAATATTCAAAGTCATCCTGCAAAGGAATGATTCAACCTAGCAGAACAAAATTTGTGCAGCCAAGCGCAACTGGTATACACATTTTTCCTACCAAGTATCAACAAGATAGGGTGACAAAATATTTGCTGAGGTTTCAGTAATCTCTGAGTTTTTTGGAAACTCGGTGAATACTTTCCAAAGAAAGTGTGTTTTCCTTGCCTCTACTTAGGGCTACTTCAACAGGGAACAAGGCATGGAGAGTGCACTGAGAACTAGTTGAGTGAGTCAAGTTACAAGCACACAGCAAAAACCGTGTTTGATTTAGAGTTCCAAATGCATGTATCCCTATAGGGGAAAATGAAGTGAAACCCAAAAAATTCAAAGTTTTCCTGCAAACGAACGTTTCAATCGAGAAGCACGAAATTTGAACAGCCAAGGACAACTTGTATAGCTATCTCTCCTGTCGAATATCAAGAAGATCGGGTGAAACAATATTAGCTGAGATTCCAGTAAACTCATGGTACTACGGAAGCTCTGCAAACACTTTAAAATGAAAGTATATTTTCCTTGCTGCTGCTTAGGGCTACCTGATCAGGAAACAAATCATAGAGAGTGCACTGAGAACTAACTGAGTGAGTCAAGTTTCATGCAGTGAGTACAAACCGTGCTTGAGTTAGAGTTCCAAATGCATGTATCCCTACAGGGGAAAATGAAGTGAAACCTAAGATTTCAAAGTCTTCCTGCAAACGAAGTATTGAACCTAGAAGATCTAAATTTGGGCAGCCAAATGCAACCGATATACTTATCTTTCCTGTCAATTTAACAACATGTTAGGGTGAAAAATATTTCCTGAGATTCCAGGAAACTCAAAGTTCTGTGGAATCACTGCAAATGCTTTCCAATGAAAGTTTCTTGCCCTTGCCTCTCCTTAGGGTTACTTCAACAGAAATCAAAGCATAGAGATCGCACTGAGAACTAGTTGAGTGAGTTTCAGTTTCAAGCAGCCTGCATAAACCGTGTTTGGTTTATAATTCCAAATGCATAAGTCCCTGTAAGGAAAAGTGAAGTGAAACCTAAAAATTCAAAGTGTTCCTGCACACGAACTTTTCCACCTAGAAGAACGAAATTTGGGTAGCTAAGTGCAACTGGTATACTCATCTTTCCTGACCAGGATCATCAAGATCAGGTGAGTAAATAGTTGCAGGGATTCCAGTTAACTTGGAGCTCTGTTGAAGCTCTGGAAATGCTTTCTAAGGAAAGCGTATGTTCCTCGCCTCCACTTAGGACCACTTGAACAGGGAACAAAGCACAGAGAGCACACCAGGAAGTAACTGAGTGAGTCAAGCTTCAAGCAGCTGGCACAAACAGTGTTTGATTTAGAGTTCCCAATGCATGTATTCCTATAGGTGAAAATGAAGAGAAACCCCCCAAATTCAACGTCTTCCTGAAAGCAAATGCTTCATCTTAGAAGAACGAAATTTTGGCAGCCAAATGCAACTGGTATACTCATCTTTCTTACCTAGTATCAACAAGATCAAGTGAAAAAATATTCGCTGAAATTCCAGTAAACTTGGGAGTTTTGTGGAAGCTCTGCAAACACTTACATAAGAAAGCATATTTTCCTTGCCTGTGCTTGGGGATACTGCAGCAGGGGACAATGCACAGAGAGTGCACTGAGAACTCATTGAGTGAGCCAAGTTTCCAAGAGGTATCACAAACTGTGTTTGATTTAGCATTCCAAATGCATGCATTCATATAGGGAAAAAAGAAGTGAAACCTAAAAATTCAAAGTCTTCCTGCAAAGGAACTCTTCAACATAAGATTACGAAATTTGGGCTGCCAAGTTCAACCCATATACTCATTTTTGCTGCCAAGTATCAACAAGATCGGGTGAAAAAACATTTGCTGAGAGTCCAGTAAACTCTGAGTTCTGTGGATGCTCTACAAACACTTTCAAATGAAAGTTTATTTTTCTCTGCTCTGCTTAGGGGTACATAAACCGGTAACAAAGCATAGAGAGCAGAATGAGAATTCATTCAGTGAGTCAAGTTTCAAGCAGCTAGCACAAAGCGTGTTTGATTTAGATGTTCAAAAGCATGTATCCCTATAGGGGAAAAGGTAGTAAAACCTAAATATTCAAAGTCATCCTGCAAAGGAATGATTCAACCTAGCAGAACAAAATTTGTGCAGCCAAGCCCATCTGGTATACACATTTTTCCTACCAAGTATCAACAAGATAGGGTGACAAAATATTTGCTGAGGTTTCAGTAATCTCTGAGTTTTTTGGAAGCTCGGTGAATACTTTCCAAAGAAAGTGTGTTTTCCTTGTCTTTGCTTAGGGCTACTTCAACAGGGAACAAGGCATAGAGAGTGCACTGACAACTATTTGAGTGAGTCAAGTTACAAGCACACAGCAAAAACCGTGTTTGATTTAGAGTTCCAAATGCATATATCCCTATAGGGGAAAATGAAGTGAAACTTAATAATTCAAAGTTTTCTTGCAAACGAACGTTTCAATCGAGAAGCACGAAATTTGAACAGCCAAGGACAACTTGTATAGTTATCTCTCCTGTCGAATATCAAGAAGATCGGGTGAAACAATATTAGCTGAGATTCCAGTAAACTCATAGTACTACGGAAGATCTTCAAACACTTTAAAAAGTAAGAATATTAAAAAAAAAATAAAAAAATAAAGTATATTTTCCATGCCGCTGCTTAGGGCTACTTATTCAGGACACAATGCATAGAGAGCGCACTGAGAACTAACTGAGTGAGTCAAGTTTCATGCAACTAGCACAAACCGTGTTTGCTTTAGATGTTCAAAAGCATGTATCCCTATAGGGGAAAAGGTAGTAAAACCTAAATATTCAAAGTCATCCTGCAAAGGAATGATTCAACCAGCAGAACAAAATTTGTGCAGCCAAGCGCAACTGGTATACACATTTTTCCTACCAAGTATCAACAACATAGGGTGACAAAATATTTGCTGAGGTTTCTGTAATCTCTGAGTTTTTTGGAAGCTCGGTGAATACTTTCCAAAGAAAGTGTGTTTTCCTTGCCTCTGCTTAGGGCTACTTCAACAGGGAACAAGGCATAGAGAGTGCACTGAGAACTAGTTGAGTGAGTCAAGTTACAAGCACACAGCAAAAACCGTGTTTGATTTAGAGTTCCAAATGCATGTATCCCTATAGGGGAAAATGAAGTGACACTTAATAATTCAAAGTTTTCTTGCAAACGAACGTTTCGATCGAGAAGCACGAAATTTGAACAGCCAAGGACAACTTGTATAGTTATCTCTCCTGTCGAATATCAAGAAGATCGGGTGAAACAATATTAGCTGAGATTCCAGTAAACTCATAGTACTACGGAAGATCTTCAAACACTTTAAAAAGTAAGAATATTAAAAAAAAATAAAGAAATAAAGTATATTTTCCATGCCGCTGCTTAGGGCTACTTATTCAGGACACAAAGCATAGAGAGCGCACTGAGAACTAACTGAGTGAGTCAAGTTTCATGCAGCTAGCACAAACCGTGTTTGATTTAGATGTTCAAAAGCATGTATCCCTATAGGGGAAAAGGTAGAAAAACCTAAATATTCAAAGTCATCCTGCAAAGGAATGATTCAACCTAGCAGAACAAAATTTGTGCAGCCAAGCACAACTGGTGTACACATTTTTCCTACCAAGTATCAACAAGATAGGGTGACAAAATATTTGCTGAGGTTTCAGTAATCTCTGATTTTTTTGGAAACTTGGTGAATACTTTCCAAAGAAAGTGTGTTTTCCTTGTCTTTGCTTAGGGCTACTTCAACAGGGAACAAGGCATAGAGAGTGCACTGAGAACTTGTTGAGTGAGTCAAGTTACAAGCACACAGCAAAAACCGTGTTTGATTTAGAGTTCCAAATGCATGTATCCCTATAGGGGAAAATGAAGTGAAACCTAAAAATTCAAAGTTTTCCTGCAAACGAACGTTTCAATCGAGAAGCACGAAATTTGAACAGCCTAGGACAACTTGTACAGTTATCTCTCCTGTCGAATATCAAGAAGATCGGGTGAAACATTATTAGCTGAGATTCCAGTAAACTCATAGTACTACGGAAGCTCAGCAAACACTTTAAAACGAAAGTATATTTTCCTTGCTGCTGCTTAGGGCTACTTCATCAGGAAACAACGCATAGAGAGTGCACTGAGAACTAACTGAGTGAATCAAGTTTCATGCAACTAGCACAAACCGTGTTTGATTTAGATGTTCAAAAGCATGTATCCCTATAGGGGAAAAGGTAGAAAAACCTAAATATTCAAAGTCATCCTGCAAAGGAATGATTCAACCTAGCAGAACAAAATTTGTGCAGCCAAGTGCAACTGGTATACACATTTTTCCTACCAAGTATCAACAAGATAGGGTGACGCAATATTTGCTGAGGTTTCAGTAATCTCTGAGCTTTTTGGAAGCTCGGTGAATACTTTCCAAAAAAAGTGTGTTTTCCTTGCCTCTGCTTAGGGCTACTTCAACAGGGAACAAGGCATAGAGAGTGCACTGAGAACTAGTTGAGTGAGTCAAGTTACAAGCACACAGCAAAAACCGTGTTTGATTTAGAGTTCCAAATGCATGTATCCCTATAGAGGAAAATGAAGTGAAACCTAAAAATTCAAAGTTTTCCTGCAAACGAACGTTTCAATCGAGAAGCACGAAATTTGAACAGCCTAGGACAACTTGTACAGTTATCTCTCCTGTCGAATATCAAGAAGATCGGGTGAAACATTATTAGCTGAGATTCCAGTAAACTCATAGTACTACGGAAGCTCTGCAAACACTTTAAAACGAAAGTATATTTTCCTTGCCGCTGCTTAGGGCTACTTCATCAGGAAACAACGCATAGAGAGTGCACTGAAAACTAACTGAGTGAGTCAAGTTTCATGCAGCTAGGACAAACCGTGTTTGAGTTAGAGTTCCAAATGCATGTATCCCTAAAGGGGAAAATGAAGTGAAACCTAAGATTTCAAAGTCTTCCTGCAAACGAACTATTCAACCTAGAATATCTAAATTTGGGCAGCCAAATGCAACCGGTATACTTATCTTTCCTGTTGAGTTAACAACAAGTTATGGTGAAAAAATATTTGCTGAGATTCCTGGAAACTCAAAGTTCTGTGGAATCACTGCAAATGCTTTCCAATGAAAGTTTCTTGCCCTTGCCTCTGCTTAGGGTTACTTCAACAGAATTCAAAGCATAGAGATCGCACTGAGAACTAGTTGAGTGAGTTTCAGTTTCAAGCACACAGCATAAACCGTGTTTTGTTTATAATTCCAAATGCATACGTCCCTGTAAGGAAAAGTGAAGTGAAACCTAAAAATTCAAAGTGTTCCTGCACACGAACTTTTCCACCTAGAAGAACGAAATTTGGGTAGCTAAGTGCAACTGGTATACTCATCTTTCCTGACCAGGATCATCAAGATCAGGTGAGTAAATAGTTGCAGAGATTCCAGTTAACTTGGAGCTCTGTTGAAGCTCTGGAAATGCTTTCTAAGGAAAGCGTATGTTCCTCGCCTCCACTTAGGACCACTTGAACAGGGAACAAAGCACAGAGAGCACACCAGGAAGTAACTGAGTGAGTCAAGCTTCAAGCAGCTAGCACAAACAGTGTTTGATTTAGAGTTCCCAATGCATGTATTCCTATAGGTGAAAATGAAGAGAAACCCCCCAAATTCAATGTCTTCCTGAAAGCAAATGCTTCATCTTAGAACAACGAAATTTTGGCAGCCAAATGCAACTGGTATACTCATCTTTCTTACCTACTATCAACAAGATCAAGTGAAAAAATATTCGCTGAAATTCCAGTAAACTTGGGAGTTTTGTGGAAGCTCTGCAAACACTTACATAAGAAAGCGTATTTTCCTTGTATCTGCTTGGGGATACTGCAGCAGGGGACAATGCATAGAGAGTGCACTGAAACTAATTGAGTGAGCCAAGTTTCCAAGTTGTATCACAAACTGTGTTTGATTTAGCATTCCAAATGCATGTATTCATATAGGAAAAAAGAAGTGAAACCTAAAAATTCAAAGTCTTCCTGCAAAGGAACTCTTCAACATAAGATTACGAAACTTGGGCTGCCAAGTGCAACCCATATACTCATTTTTGCTGTCAAGTATCAACAAGATCGGGTGAAAAAACATTTGCTGAGAGTCCAGTAATCTCTGAGTTCTGTGGATGCTCTACAAACACTTTCAAATGAAAGTGTATTTTTCTTTGCTCTGCTTAGGGGTACATAAACTGGTATCAAAGCATAGAGAGCAGAATGGGAATTCATTCAGTGAGTCAAGTTTCAAGCAGCTAGCACAAACCGTGATTGACTTAGATGTTCAAAGGCATGTATCCCTATAGGGGAAAAGTTAGTAAAACCTAAATATTCAAAGTCATCCTGCAAAGGAATGATTCAACCTAGCAGAACAAAATTTGTGCAGCCAAGTGCAACTGGTATACACATTTTTCCTACCAAGTATCAACAAGATAGGGTGACAAAATATTTGCTGAGGTTTCAGTAATCTCTGAGCTTTTTGGAAGCTCGGTGAATACTTTCCAAAGAAAGTGTGTTTTCCTTGCCTCTGCTTAGGGCTACTTCAACAGGGAACAAGGCATTTAGAGTGCACTGGGAACTAGTTGAGTGAGTCAAGTTACAAGCACACAGCAAAAACCGTGTTTGATTTAGAGTTCCAAATGCATGTATCCCTATAGGGGAAAATGAAGTGAAACCTAAAAATTCAAAGTTTTCCTGCAAACTTACGTTTCAATCGAGAAGCACGACATTTGAACAGCCAAGGACAACTTGTATAGTTATCTCTCCTGTCGAATATCAAGAAGATCGGGTGAAACAATATTAGCTGAGATTCCAGTAAACTCCTAGTACCACGGAAGCTCTGCAAACACTTTAAAATGAAAGTATATTTTCCTTGCCGCTGCTTAGGGCTACTTCATCAGGAAAAGAAGCATAGAGAGTGCACTGAAAACTAACTGAGGGAGTCAAGTTTCATGCAGCTAGTACAAACCGTGTTTGAGTTAGAGTTCCAAATGCATGTATCCCTATAGGGGAAAATGAAGTGAAACCTAAGATTTCAAAGTCTTCTGCAAACGAACTATTCAACCTAGAAGATCTAAATTTGGGCAGCCAAATGCAACCGGTATACTTATCTTTCCTGTCGAGTTAACAACAAGTTAGGGTGAAAAAATATTTGCTGTGATTCCAGGAAACTCAAAGTTCTGTGGAATCACTGCAAATGCTTTCCAATGAAAGTTTCTTGCCCTTGCCTCTGCTTAGGGTTACTTCAACAGAATTCAAAGCATAGAGATCGCACTGAGAACTAGTTGAGTGAGTTTCATTTTCAAGCAGCTGGCATAAACCGTGTTTGGTTTATAATTCCAAATGCATACGTCCCTGTAAGGAAAAGTGAAGTGAATCCTAAAAATTCAAAGAGTTCCTGCACACGAACTTTTCAACCTAGAAGAACAAAATTTGGGTAGCTAAGTGCAACTGGTATACTCATCTTTCCTGACCAGGATCATCAAGATCAGGTGAGTAAATAGTTGCAGAGATTCCAGTTAACTTGGAGCTCTGTTGAAGCTCTGGAAATGCTTTCTAAGGAAAGCGTATGTTCCTCGCCTCCACTTAGGACCACTTCAATGGGGAACAAAGCACAGAGAGCACACCAGGAACTAACTGAGTGAGTCAAGCTTCAAGCAGCTAGCACAAACAGCGTTTGATTTAGAGTTCCCAATGCATGTATTCCTATAGGTGAAAATGAAGAGAAACCCCCCAAATTCAATGTCTTCCTGAAAGCAAATGCTTCATCTTAGAACAACGAAATTTTGGCAGCCAAATGCAATTGGTATACTCATCTTTCTTACCTGGTATCAACAAGATCAAGTGAAAAAATGTTCGCTGAAATTCCAGTAAACTTGGGAGATTTGTGGAAGCTCTGCAAACACTTACATAAGAAAGCGTATTTTCCTTGCCTGTGCTTGGGGATACTGCAGCAGGGGACAATGCATAGAGAGTGCACTGAGAACTCATTGAGTGAGCCAAGTTTCCAAGGGGTATCACAAACTGTGTTTGATTTAGCATTCCAAATGCATGTATTCATATAGGGAAAAAAGAAGTGAAACCTAAAATTTCAGAGTGTTCCTGCAAAGGAACTCTTCAACATAACATTACGAAATTTGGGCTGCCAAGTGCAACCCATATACTCATTTTTTCTGCCAAGTATCAACAAGATCGGGTGAAAGAACATTTCCTGAGAGTCCAGTAAACCTTGAGTTCTGTGGATGCTCTACAAACACTTTCAAATGAAAGTCTATTTTTCTTTGCTCTGCTTAGGGGTACATAAACCGGAAACAAAGCATAGAGAGGAGAATGAGAATTCATTCAGTGAGTCAAGTTTCAAGCAGCTAGCACAAACCGTGTTTGATTTAGATGTTCAAAAGCATGTATCCCTATAGGGGAAAATGAAGTGAAACCTAAAAATTCAAAGTTTTCCTGCAAACGAACGTTTCGATCGAGAAGCACGAAATTTGAACAGCCAAGGACAACTTGTATAGTTATCTCTCCTGTCGAATATCAAGAAGATCGGGTGAAACAATATTAGCTGATATTCCAGTAAACTCATAGTACTACGGAAGCACTGCAAACACTTTAAAATGTAAGAATATTTTCCTTGCCACTGCTTAGGGCTACTTCATCAGGAAACAAAGCATAGAGAGCGCACTGAGAACTAACTGAGTGAGTCAAGTTTCATGCAGCTAGCACAAACCGTGTTTGATTTAGATGTTCAAAAGAATGTATCCCTATATGGGAAAAGGTAGTAAAACCTAAATATTCAAAGTCATCCTGCAAAGGAATGATTCAACCTAGCAGAACAAAATTTGTGCAGCCGAGCGCAACTGGTATACACATTTTTCCTACCAAGTATCAACAAGATAGGGTGACCAAATATTTGCTGCGGTTTCAGTAATCTCTGAGTTTTTTGGAGCTCGGTGAATACTTTCCAAAGAAAGTGTGTTTTCCTTGCCTCTACTTAGGGCTACTTCAACAGGGAAAAAGGCATAAGAGTGCACTGAGAACTAGTTGAGTGAGTCAAGTTACAAGCACACAGCAAAAACCGTGTTTGATTTAGAGTTCCAAATGCATGTATCCCTATAGGGGAAAATGAAGTGAAACCTAAAAATTCAAAGTTTTCCTGCAAACGAACGTTTCAAACGAGAAGCACGAAATTTGAACAGCCAAGGACAACGTGTATAGTTATCTCTCCTGTCAAATATCAAGAAGATCGGGTGAAACAATATTAGCTGAGATTCCAGTAAACTCATAGTACTACGGAAGCTCTGCAAACACTTTAAAATGAAAGTATAAATTCCTTGCCGCAGCTTAGGGCTACTTCATCGGGAAACAAAGCATAGAGGGTGCACTGAGTACTAACAGAGTGAGTCAAGTTTCATGCAACTAGCACGAACCGTGTTTGATTTAGATGTTCAAAAGCATGTATCCCTCTAGGGGAAAAGGTAAGAAACCTAAATATTGAAAGTCATCCTGCAAAGGAATGATTCAACCTAGCAGAACAATATTTGTGCAGCCAAGCGCAACTGGTACACACTTTTTTCCGACCAAGTATCAACAAGATAGGGTGACAAAATATTTGCTGAGGTTTCAGTAATCTCTGAGTTTTTTGGAAGCTCCCTGAATACTTTCCAAAGAAAGTGTGTTTTCCTTGCCTCTGCTTAGGGCTACTTCAACAGGGAACAAGGCATAGAGAGTGCACTGAGAACTTGTTGAGTGAGTCAAGTTACAAGCACACAGCAAAAACCCTGTTTGATTTAGAGTTCCAAATGCATGTATCCCTGGAGGGGAAAATGAAGTGAAACCTAAAAATTCAAAGTTTTCCTGCAAACGAACGTTTCAATGGAGAAGCACGAAATTTGAACAGCCAAAGACAACTTGTATAGTTATCTCTCCTGTCGAATATCAAGAAGATCGGGTGAAACAATATTAGCTGAGATTCCAGTAAACTCATAGTACTACGGAAGCTCAGCAAACACTTTAAAATGAAAGTATATTTTCCTTGCCACTGCTTAGGGCTACTTCATCAGGAAACAAATGATATCCCTATACGGGAAAATGAAGTGAAACTTAATAATTCAAAGTTTTCCTGCAAACGAACGTTTCAATCGAGAAGCACGAAATTTGAACAGCCAAGGACAACTTGTATAGTTATCTCTCCTGTCGAATATCAAGAAGATCGGGTGAAACAATATTAGCTGAGATTCCAGTAAACTCATAGTACTACGGAAGATCTTCAAACACTTTAAAATGTAAGAATATTAAAAAAAAATAAAAAAATAAAGTATATTTTCCATGCCGCTGCTTAGGGCTACTTATTCAGGACACAAAGCATAGAGAGCGCACTGAGAACTAACTGAGTGAGTCAAGTTTCATGCAACTAGCACAAACCGTGTTTGCTTTAGATGTTCAAAAGCATGTATCCCTATAGGGGAAAAGGTAGTAAAACCTAAATATTCAAAGTCATCCTGCAAAGGAATGATTCAACCTAGCAGAACAAAATTTGTGCAGCCAAGCACAACTGGTATACACATTTTTCCTACCAAGTATCAACAAGATAGGGTGACAAAATGTTTGCTGAGGTTTCAGTAATCTCTGAGTTTTTTGGAAGCTCGGTGAATACTTTCCAAAGAAAGTGTGTTTTCCTTGCCTCTGCTTAGGGCTACTTCAACAGGGAACAAGGCATAGAGAGTGCACTGAGAACTTGTTGAGTGAGTCAAGTTACAAGCACACAGCAAAAACCCTGTTTGATTTAGAGTTCCAAATGCATGTATCCCTGGAGGGGAAAATGAAGTGAAACCTAAAAATTCAAAGTTTTCCTGCAAACGAACGTTTCAATGGAGAAGCACGAAATTTGAACAGCCAAAGACAACTTGTATAGTTATCTCTCCTGTCGAATATCAAGAAGATCGGGTGAAACAATATTAGCTGAGATTCCAGTAAACTCATAGTACTACGGAAGCTCAGCAAACACTTTAAAATGAAAGTATATTTTCCTTGCCACTGCTTAGGGCTACTTCATCAGGAAACAAATGATAGAGAGTGCACTGAGAACTAACGGAGTCAGTCAAGTTTCATGCAGCTAGTACAAACCGTGTTTGAGTTAGAGTTCCAAATGCATGTATCCCTAAAGAGGAAAATGAAGTCAAACCTAAGATTTCAAAGTATTCCTGCAAACGAACTATTCAACCTAGAAGATCTAAATTTGGGCAGCCAAATGCAACCGGTATACTTATCTTTCCTGACAAGTTAACAACTAGTTAGGGTGAAAAATTATTTGCTGAGATTCCAGGAAACTCAAAGTTCTGTGGAATCACTGCAAATGCATTCCAATGAAAGTTTCTTGCCCTTGCCTCTGCTTAGGGTTACTTCAACAGAAATCAAAGCATAGAGATCGCACTGAGAACTAGTTGAGTGAGTTTCACTTTCAAGCAACTTGCATAAACCGTGTTTGGTTTATAAATCCAAATGCATACGTCCCTGTAAGGAAAAGTGAAGTGAAACCTAAAAATTCAAAGTGTTCCTGCACACGAACTTTTCAACCCAGAAGAACGAAATTTGGGTAGCTAAGTGCAACTGGTATACTCATCTTTCCTGACGAGGATCATCAAGATCAGGTGAGTAAATAGTTGCAGAGATTCCAGTTAACTTGGAGCTCTGTTGAAGCTCTGGAAATGCTTTCTAAGGAAAGCCTATGTACCTCGCCTCCACTTAGGACCACTTCAACAGGGAACAAAGCACAGAGAGCACACCAGAAACTAACTGAGTGAGTCAAGCTTCAAGCAGCTAGCACAAACAGTGTTTGATTTAGAGTTCCCAATGCATGCATTCCTATAGGTGAAAATGAAGAGAAACCCCCCAAATTCAATGTCTTCCTGAAAGCAAATGCTTCATCTTAGAAGAACGAAATTTTGGCAGCCAAATGCAACTGGTATACTCATAATTCTTACCTAGTATCAACAAGATCAATGAAAAAATATTCGCTGAAATTCCGGTAAACTTGGGAGTTTTGTGGAAGCTCTGCAAACACTTATATAAGAAAGCGTATTTTCCTTGCGTCTGCTTGGGGATATGGCAGCAGGGGACATTCCATAGAGAGTACACTGAGAACTCATTGAGTGAGCCAAGTTTCCAAGAGGTATCACAAACTGTGTTTGATTTAGCATTCCAAATGCATGTATTCATATAGGGAAAAAAATAGTGAAACCTAAAAATTCAAAGTGTTCCTGCAAAGGAACTCTTCAACATAAGATTACGAAATTTGGGCTGCCAAGTGCAACCCATATACTCATTTTTGCTGCCAAGTATCAACAAGATCGGGTGAAAAAACATTTGCTGAGAGTCCAGAAAACTCTGAGTTCTGTGGATGCTCTGCAAACACTTTCAAATGAAAGTCTATTTTTCTTTGCTCTGCTTAGGGGTACATAAACAAAAACCACTCCATTCACAATATCTTCCAAAAAAATAAAATACTTGGGAATCAACCTAACAAAAGAGGTGAAAGACTTATACAATGAAAACTACAGAACCCTAAAGAGAGAAATAGAAGAAGATCTTAGAAGATGGAAAAATATACCCTGTTCATGGATAGGCAGAACTAACATCATCAAAATGGCGATATTACCAAAAGTTCTCTATAGGTTTAATGCAATGCCAATCAAAATCCCAACGGCATTTCTTGTAGAAATAGAGAAAGCAATCATGAAATTCATATGGAAAAACAAAAGACCCAGAATAGCAAAAACAATGCTAAGCAGGAAGGGTGAATCAGGCGGTATAGCGATACCAGACTTCAAACTATACTACAGAGCAATAGTAACAAAAACAGCATGGTACTGGTACCAAAACAGGCGGGTGGACCAATGGTACAGAATAGAGGACACAGAAACCAATCCACAAAACTACAACTACCTTATATTTGATAAAGGGGCTAAAAGCATGCAATGGAGGAAGGATAGCATCTTCAACAAATGGTGCTGGGAAAACTGGAAATCCATATGCAACAAAATGAAACTGAATCCCTTTCTCTCGCCATGCACAAAAGTAAATTCAAAATGGATCAAGGAGCTTGATATCAAATCAGAGACACGCCGTCTGATAGAAGAAAAAGTTGGCTACGATCTACATACTGTGGGGTCGGGCTCCAAATTCCTCAATAGGACACCCATAGCACAAAAGTTAATAACTAGAATCAACAAATGGGACTTACTCAAACTAAAAAGTTTTTTCTCAGCAAAAGAAACAATAAGAGAGGTAAATAGAGAGCCTACATCCTGGGAACAAATCTTTACTCCTCACACTTCAGATAGAGCCCTAATATCCAGAGTATACAAAGAACTCAAAAAATTAGACAATAAGAGAACAAACAACCCAATCAACAAATGGGCCAAGGACCTGAACAGACACTTCTCAGAGGAGGACATACAATCAATCAACAAGTACATGAAAAAATGCTCACCATCTCTAGCTGTCAGAGAAATGCAAATCAAAACCACCCTAAGATACCATCTCACTCCAGTTAGATTGGCAGCCATTATGAAGTCAAACAACAACAAGTGCTGGCGAGGATGTGGGGAAAAGGGTACACTTGTACATTGCTGGTGGGACTGCAAATTGGTGCAGCCAATTTGGAAAGCAGTATGGAGATTTCTTGGAAAGCTGGGAATGGAACCACCTTTTGACCCAGCTATTCCCCTTCTCGGTCTATTCCCTAAAGACCTAAAAAGAGCATGCTACAGGGACACTGCTACATCGATGTTCATAGCAGCACAATTCACAATAGCTAGACTGTGGAACCAACCTAGATGCCCTTCAATGGATGAATGGATAAAAAAAATGTGGCATTTATACACAATGGAGTATTACTCTGCATTAAAAAATGACAAAATCATAGAATTTACAGGGAAATGGATGGCATTAGAGCAGATTATGCTAAGTGAAGCTAGCCAATCCCTAAAAAACAAATGCCAAATGTCTTCTTTGATATAAGGAGAGTAACTAAGAACAGAGTAGGGTCGAAGAGCAGGAGAAGAAGATTAACATTAAACAGGGATGAGAGGTGGGAGGGAAAGGGAGAGAGAAGGGAAAATGCATGGAAATGGAAGGAGACCCTCAGAGTTATACAAAAGTACATACAAGAGGAAGTGAGGGGAAGGGGAAAAATAATATAAGGGGGACAAATGAATGTCAGTAGAGGGAGCAGAGAGAGAAGAGGGGAGGGGAGGGGAGGGGAGGGGAGGGGAGGGGAGGGGAGGGGGGATAGTAGAGGATAGGAAAGGCAGCAGAATACAACAGACACTAGTATGGCAATATGTAAATCAATGGATGTGTAACTGATGTGATTCTGCAATCTGTATATGGGGTAAAAATGGGAGCTCATAACCCACTTGAATCAAATTGTGAAATATGATATATCAAGAACTATGTAATGTTTTGAACAGCCAACAATAAAAAATTTAAAAAAAAAAAAAAAAAAAAAAAAAAAAAAAAAATAGGGTGACGCAATATTTGCTGAGGTTTCAGTAATCTCTGAGCTTTTTGGAAGCTCGGTGAATACTTTCCAAAAAAAGTGTGTTTTCCTTGCCTCTGCTTAGGGCTACTTCAACAGGGAACAAGGCATAGAGAGTGCACTGAGAACTAGTTGAGTGAGTCAAGTTACAAGCACACAGCAAAAACCGTGTTTGATTTAGAGTTCCAAATGCATGTATCCCTATAGAGGAAAATGAAGTGAAACCTAAAAATTCAAAGTTTTCCTGCAAACGAACGTTTCAATCGAGAAGCACGAAATTTGAACAGCCAAGGACAACTTGTACAGTTATCTCTCCTGTCGAATATCAAGAAGATCGGGTGAAACATTATTAGCTGAGATTCCAGTAAACTCATAGTACTACGGAAGCTCTGCAAACACTTTAAAACGAAAGTATATTTTCCTTGCCGCTGCTTAGGGCTACTTCATCAGGAAACAACGCATAGAGAGTGCACTGAAAACTAACTGAGTGAGTCAAGTTTCATGCAGCTAGGACAAACCGTGTTTGAGTTAGAGTTCCAAATGCATGTATCCCTAAAGGGGAAAATGAAGTGAAACCTAAGATTTCAAAGTCTTCCTGCAAACGAACTATTCAACCTAGAATATCTAAATTTGGGCAGCCAAATGCAACCGGTATACTTATCTTTCCTGTTGAGTTAACAACAAGTTATGGTGAAAAAATATTTGCTGAGATTCCTGGAAACTCAAAGTTCTGTGGAATCACTGCAAATGCTTTCCAATGAAAGTTTCTTGCCCTTGCCTCTGCTTAGGGTTACTTCAACAGAATTCAAAGCATAGAGATCGCACTGAGAACTAGTTGAGTGAGTTTCAGTTTCAAGCACACAGCATAAACCGTGTTTGGTTTATAATTCCAAATGCATACGTCCCTGTAAGGAAAAGTGAAGTGAAACCTAAAAATTCAAAGTGTTCCTGCACACGAACTTTTCCACCTAGAAGAACGAAATTTGGGTAGCTAAGTGCAACTGGTATACTCATCTTTCCTGACCAGGATCATCAAGATCAGGTGAGTAAATAGTTGCAGAGATTCCAGTTAACTTGGAGCTCTGTTGAAGCTCTGGAAATGCTTTCTAAGGAAAGCGTATGTTCCTCGCCTCCACTTAGGACCACTTGAACAGGGAACAAAGCACAGAGAGCACACCAGGAACTAACTGAGTGAGTCAAGCTTCAAGCAGCTAGCACAAACAGTGTTTGATTTAGAGTTCCCAATGCATGTATTCCTATAGGTGAAAATGAAGAGAAACCCCCCAAATTCAATGTCTTCCTGAAAGCAAATGCTTCATCTTAGAACAACGAAATTTTGGCAGCCAAATGCAACTGGTATACTCATCTTTCTTACCTACTATCAACAAGATCAAGTGAAAAAATATTCGTTGAAATTCCAGTAAACTTGGGAGTTTTGTGGAAGCTCTGCAAACACTTACATAAGAAAGCGTATTTTCCTTGTATCTGCTTGGGGATACTGCAGCAGGGGACAATGCATAGAGAGTGCACTGAAACTAATTGAGTGAGCCAAGTTTCCAAGTTGTATCACAAACTGTGTTTGATTTAGCATTCCAAATGCATGTATTCATATAGGAAAAAAGAAGTGAAACCTAAAAATTCAAAGTCTTCCTGCAAAGGAACTCTTCAACATAAGATTACGAAATTTGGGCTGCCAAGTGCAACCCATATACTCATTTTTGCTGTCAAGTATCAACAAGATCGGGTGAAAAAACATTTGCTGAGAGTCCAGTAATCTCTGAGTTCTGTGGATGCTCTACAAACACTTTCAAATGAAAGTGTATTTTTCTTTGCTCTGCTTAGGGGTACATAAACTGGTATCAAAGCATAGAGAGCAGAATGGGAATTCATTCAGTGAGTCAAGTTTCAAGCAGCTAGCACAAACCGTGATTGACTTAGATGTTCAAAGGCATGTATCCCTATAGGGGAAAAGTTAGTAAAACCTAAATATTCAAAGTCATCCTGCAAAGGAATGATTCAACGTAGCAGAACAAAATTTGTGCAGCCAAGTGCAACTGGTATACACATTTTTCCTACCAAGTATCAACAAGATAGGGTGACAAAATATTTGCTGAGGTTTCAGTAATCTCTGAGCTTTTTGGAAGCTCGGTGAATACTTTCCAAAGAAAGTGTGTTTTCCTTGCCTCTGCTTAGGGCTACTTCAACAGGCAACAAGGCATTTAGAGTGCACTGGGAACTAGTTGAGTGAGTCAAGTTACAAGCACACAGCAAAAACCGTGTTTGATTTAGAGTTCCAAATGCATGTATCCCTATAGGGGAAAATGAAGTGAAACCTAAAAATTCAAAGTTTTCCTGCAAACTTACGTTTCAATCGAGAAGCACGACATTTGAACAGCCAAGGACAACTTGTATAGTTATCTCTCCTGTCGAATATCAAGAAGATCGGGTGAAACAATATTAGCTGAGATTCCAGTAAACTCCTAGTACCACGGAAGCTCTGCAAACACTTTAAAATGAAAGTATATTTTCCTTGCCGCTGCTTAGGGCTACTTCATCAGGAAAAGAAGCATAGAGAGTGCACTGAAAACTAACTGAGGGAGTCAAGTTTCATGCAGCTAGTACAAACCGTGTTTGAGTTAGAGTTCCAAATGCATGTATCCCTATAGGGGAAAATGAAGTGAAACCTAAGATTTCAAAGTCTTCTGCAAACGAACTATTCAACCTAGAAGATCTAAATTTGGGCAGCCAAATGCAACCGGTATACTTATCTTTCCTGTCGAGTTAACAACAAGTTAGGGTGAAAAAATATTTGCTGTGATTCCAGGAAACTCAAAGTTCTGTGGAATCACTGCAAATGCTTTCCAATGAAAGTTTCTTGCCCTTGCCTCTGCTTAGGGTTACTTCAACAGAATTCAAAGCATAGAGATCGCACTGAGAACTAGTTGAGTGAGTTTCATTTTCAAGCAGCTGGCATAAACCGTGTTTGGTTTATAATTCCAAATGCATACGTCCCTGTAAGGAAAAGTGAAGTGAATCCTAAAAATTCAAAGAGTTCCTGCACACGAACTTTTCAACCTAGAAGAACAAAATTTGGGTAGCTAAGTGCAACTGGTATACTCATCTTTCCTGACCAGGATCATCAAGATCAGGTGAGTAAATAGTTGCAGAGATTCCAGTTAACTTGGAGCTCTGTTGAAACTCTGGAAATGCTTTCTAAGGAAAGCGTATGTTCCTCGCCTCCACTTAGGACCACTTCAATGGGGAACAAAGCACAGAGAGCACACCAGGAACTAACTGAGTGAGTCAAGCTTCAAGCAGCTAGCACAAACAGCGTTTGATTTAGAGTTCCCAATGCATGTATTCCTATAGGTGAAAATGAAGAGAAACCCCCCAAATTCAATGTCTTCCTGAAAGCAAATGCTTCATCTTAGAACAACGAAATTTTGGCAGCCAAATGCAATTGGTATACTCATCTTTCTTACCTGGTATCAACAAGATCAAGTGAAAAAATGTTCGCTGAAATTCCAGTAAACTTGGGAGATTTGTGGAAGCTCTGCAAACACTTACATAAGAAAGCGTATTTTCCTTGCCTGTGCTTGGGGATACTGCAGCAGGGGACAATGCATAGAGAGTGCACTGAGAACTCATTGAGTGAGCCAAGTTTCCAAGGGGTATCACAAACTGTGTTTGATTTAGCATTCCAAATGCATGTATTCATATAGGGAAAAAAGAAGTGAAACCTAAAATTTCAGAGTGTTCCTGCAAAGGAACTCTTCAACATAACATTACGAAATTTGGGCTGCCAAGTGCAACCCTTATACTCATTTTTTCTGCCAAGTATCAACAAGATCGGGTGCAAGAACATTTCCTGAGAGTCCAGTAAACCTTGAGTTCTGTGGATGCTCTACAAACACTTTCAAATGAAAGTCTATTTTTCTTTGCTCTGCTTAGGGGTACATAAACCGGAAACAAAGCATAGAGAGGAGAATGAGAATTCATTCAGTGAGTCAAGTTTCAAGCAGCTAGCACAAACCGTGTTTGATTTAGATGTTCAAAAGCATGTATCCCTATAGGGGAAAATGAAGTGAAACCTAAAAATTCAAAGTTTTCCTGCAAACGAACGTTTCGATCGAGAAGCACGAAATTTGAACAGCCAAGGACAACTTGTATAGTTATCTCTCCTGTCGAATATCAAGAAGATCGGGTGAAACAATATTAGCTGATATTCCAGTAAACTCATAGTACTACGGAAGCACTGCAAACACTTTAAAATGTAAGAATATTTTCCTTGCCACTGCTTAGGGCTACTTCATCAGGAAACAAAGCATAGAGAGCGCACTGAGAACTAACTGAGTGAGTCAAGTTTCATGCAGCTAGCACAAACCGTGTTTGATTTAGATGTTCAAAAGAATGTATCCCTATATGGGAAAAGGTAGTAAAACCTAAATATTCAAAGTCATCCTGCAAAGGAATGATTCAACCTAGCAGAACAAAATTTGTGTAGCCGAGCGCAACTGGTATACACATTTTTCCTACCAAGTATCAACAAGATAGGGTGACCAAATATTTGCTGCGGTTTCAGTAATCTCTGAGTTTTTTGGAGCTCGGAGAATACTTTCCAAAGAAAGTGTGTTTTCCTTGCCTCTACTTAGGGCTACTTCAACAGGGAAAAAGGCATAAGAGTGCACTGAGAACTAGTTGAGTGAGTCAAGTTACAAGCACACAGCAAAAACCGTGTTTGATTTAGAGTTCCAAATGCATGTATCCCTATAGGGGAAAATGAAGTGAAACCTAAAAATTCAAAGTTTTCCTGCAAACGAACGTTTCAAACGAGAAGCACGAAATTTGAACAGCCAAGGACAACTTGTATAGTTATCTCTCCTGTCAAATATCAAGAAGATCGGGTGAAACAATATTAGCTGAGATTCCAGTAAACTCATAGTACTACGGAAGCTCTGCAAACACTTTAAAATGAAAGTATAAATTCCTTGCCGCAGCTTAGGGCTACTTCATCGGGAAACAAAGCATAGAGGGTGCACTGAGTACTAACAGAGTGAGTCAAGTTTCATGCAACTAGCACGAACCGTGTTTGATTTAGATGTTCAAAAGCATGTATCCCTCTAGGGGAAAAGGTAAGAAACCTAAATATTGAAAGTCATCCTGCAAAGGAATGATTCAACCTAGCAGAACAAAATTTGTGCAGCCAAGCGCAACTGGTACACACTTTTTTCCGACCAAGTATCAACAAGATAGGGTGACAAAATATTTGCTGAGGTTTCAGTAATCTCTGAGTTTTTTGGAAGCTCCCTGAATACTTTCCAAAGAAAGTGTGTTTTCCTTGCCTCTGCTTAGGGCTACTTCAACAGGGAACAAGGCATAGAGAGTGCACTGAGAACTTGTTGAGTGAGTCAAGTTACAAGCACACAGCAAAAACCCTGTTTGATTTAGAGTTCCAAATGCATGTATCCCTGGAGGGGAAAATGAAGTGAAACCTAAAAATTCAAAGTTTTCCTGCAAACGAACGTTTCAATGGAGAAGCACGAAATTTGAACAGCCAAAGACAACTTGTATAGTTATCTCTCCTGTCGAATATCAAGAAGATCGGGTGAAACAATATTAGCTGAGATTCCAGTAAACTCATAGTACTACGGAAGCTCAGCAAACACTTTAAAATGAAAGTATATTTTCCTTGCCACTGCTTAGGGCTACTTCATCAGGAAACAAATGATAGAGAGTGCACTGAGAACTAACGGAGTCAGTCAAGTTTCATGCAGCTAGTACAAACCGTGTTTGAGTTAGAGTTCCAAATGCATGTATCCCTAAAGAGGAAAATGAAGTCAAACCTAAGATTTCAAAGTATTCCTGCAAACGAACTATTCAACCTAGAAGATCTAAATTTGGGCAGCCAAATGCAACCGGTATACTTATCTTTCCTGACAAGTTAACAACAAGTTAGGGTGAAAAAATATTTGCTGTGATTCCAGGAAACTCAAAGTTCTGTGGAATCACTGCAAATGCATTCCAATGAAAGTTTCTTGCCCTTGCCTCTGCTTAGGGTTACTTCAACAGAAATCAAAGCATAGAGATCGCACTGAGAACTAGTTGAGTGAGTTTCACTTTCAAGCAACTTGCATAAACCGTGTTTGGTTTATAAATCCAAATGCATACGTCCCTGTAAGGAAAAGTGAAGTGAAACCTAAAAATTCAAAGTGTTCCTGCACACGAACTTTTCAACCCAGAAGAACGAAATTTGGGTAGCTAAGTGCAACTGGTATACTCATCTTTCCTGACGAGGATCATCAAGATCAGGTGAGTAAATAGTTGCATAGATTCCAGTTAACTTGGAGCTCTGTTGAAGCTCTGGAAATGCTTTCTAAGGAAAGCGTATGTACCTCGCCTCCACTTAGGACCACTTGAACAGGGAACAAAGCACAGAGAGCACACCAGAAACTAACTGAGTGAGTCAAGCTTCAAGCAGCTAGCACAAACAGTGTTTGATTTAGAGTTCCCAATGCATGCATTCCTATAGGTGAAAATGAAGAGAAACCCCCCAAATTCAATGTCTTCCTGAAAGCAAATGCTTCATCTTAGAAGAACGAAATTTTGGCAGCCAAATGCAACTGGTATACTCATAATTCTTACCTAGTATCAACAAGATCAATGAAAAAATATTCGCTGAAATTCCGGTAAACTTGGGAGTTTTGTGGAAGCTCTGCAAACACTTATATAAGAAAGCGTATTTTCCTTGCGTCTGCTTGGGGATATGGCAGCAGGGGACATTCCATAGAGAGTACACTGAGAACTCATTGAGTGAGCCAAGTTTCCAAGAGGTATCACAAACTGTGTTTGATTTAGCATTCCAAATGCATGTATTCATATAGGGAAAAAAATAGTGAAACCTAAAAATTCAAAGTGTTCCTGCAAAGGAACTCTTCAACATAAGATTACGAAATTTGGGCTTCCAAGTGCAACCCATATACTCATTTTTGCTGCCAAGTATCAACAAGATCGGGTGAAAAAACATTTGCTGAGAGTCCAGAAAACTCTGAGTTCTGTGGATGCTCTGCAAACACTTTCAAATGAAAGTCTATTTTTCTTTGCTCTGCTTAGGGGTACATAAACCGGTAACAAAGCATAGAGAGAAGAATGAGAATTCATTCAGTGAGTCAAGTTTCAAGCAGCTAGCACAAACCGTGTTTGATTAAATGTTCAAAAGCTTGTATCCCTATAGGGGAAAAGGCAGTAAAACCTAAATATTCAAAGTCATCCTGCAAAGGAATGATTCAACCTAGCAGAACAAAATTTGTGCAGCGAAGCGCAACTGGTATACACATTTTTCCTACCAAGTATCACCAAGATAGGGTGACAAAATATTTGCTGAGGTTTCAGTAATCTCTGAGTTTTTTGGAAGCTCGGTGAATACTTTCCAAAGAAAGTGTGTTTTCCTTGCCTCTGCTTAGGGCTACTTCAACAGGGAACAAGGCATAGAGAGTGCACTGAGAACTTGTTGAGTGAGTCAAGTTACAAGCACACAGCAAAAACCGTGTTTGATTTAGAGTTCCAAATGCATGTATCCCTGGAGGGGAAAATGAAGTGAAACCTAAAAATTCAAAGTTTTCCTGCAAACGAACGTTTCAATGGAGAAGCACGAAATTTGAACAGCCAAAGACAACTTGTACAGTTATCTCTCCTGTCGAATATCAAGAAGATCTGGTGAAACAATATTAGCTGAGATTCCAGTAAACTCATAGTACTACGGAAGCTCTGCAAACACTTTAAAATGAAAGTATATTTTCCTTGCCGCTGCTTAGGGCTACTTCATCAGGAAACAAATGATAGAGAGTGCACTGAGAACTAACTGAGTGAGTCAAGTTTCATGCAGCTAGTACAAACCGTGTTTGAGTTAGAGATCCAAATGCATGTATCCCTAAAGGGGAAAATGAAGTGAAACCTAAGATTTCAAAGTCTTCTGCAAACGAACTATTCAACCTAGAAGATCTAAATTTGGGCAGCCAAATGCAACCGGTATACTTATCTTTCCTGTTGAGTTAACAACAAGTTATGGTGAAAAAATATTTGCTGAGATTCCAGGAAACTCAAAGTTCTGTGGAATCACTGCAAATGCTTTCCAATGAAAGTTTCCTGCCCTTGCCTCTGCTTAGGGTTACTTCAACAGAAATCAAACAAAGAGATCACACTGAGAACTAGTTGAGTGAGTTTCAGTTTCAAGCAACTTGCATAAACTGTGTTTGGTTTATAATTCCAAATGCATACGTCCCTGTAAGGAAAAGTGAAGTGAAACCTAAAAATTCAAAGTGTTCCTGCACACGAACTTTTCCACCTAGAAGAACGAAATTTGGGTAGCTAAGTGCAACTGGTATACTTATCTTTCCTGACCAGGATCATCAAGATCAGGTGAGTAAATAGTTGCAGAGATTCCAGTTAACTTGGAGCTCTGTTGAAGCTCTGGAAATGCTTTCTAAGGAAAGCATATGTTCCTCGCCTCCACTTAGGGCCACTTCAACAGGGAACAAAGCACAGAGAGCACACCAGGAACTAACTGAGTGATTCAAGCTTCAAGCAGCTAGCACAAACAGTGTTTGATTTAGAGTTCCCAATGCATGTATTCCTATAGGTGAAAATGAAGAGAAACCCCCCAAATTCAATGTCTTCCTGAAAGCAAATGCTTCATCTTAGAACAACGAAATTTTGGCAGCCAAATGCAACTGGTATACTCATCTTTCTTACCTACTATCAACAAGATCAAGTGAAAAAATATTCGCTGAAATTCCAGTAAACTTGTGAGTTTTGTGGAAGCTCTGCAAACACTTACATAAGAAAGCGTATTTTCCTTGTATCTGCTTGGGGATACTGCAGCAGGGGACAATGCATAGAGAGTGCACTGAGAACTCACTGAGTGAGCCAAGTTTCCAAGTTGTATCACAAACTGTGTTTGATTTAGCATTCCAAATGCAAGTATTCATATAGGAAAAAAGAAGTGAAACCTAAAAATTCAAAGTCTTCCTGCAAAGGAACTCTTCAACATAAGATTACGAAATTTGGGCTGCCAAGTGCAACCCATATACTCATTTTTGCTGTCAAGTATCAACAAGATCGGGTAAAAAAACATTTGCTGAGAGTCCAGTAATCTCTGAGTTCTGTGGATGCTCTACAAACACTTTCAAATGAAAGTCTATTTTTCTTTGCTCTGCTTAGGCGTACATAAACTGGTATCAAAGCATAGAGAGCAGAATGGGAATTCATTCAGTGAGTCAAGTTTCAAGCAGCTAGCACAAACCGTGATTGATTTAGATGTTCAAAGGCATGTATCCCTATAGGGGAAAAGTTAGTAAAACCTAAATATTCAAAGTCATCCTGCAAAGGAATGATTCAACGTAGCAGAACAAAATTTGTGCAGCCAAGCCCAACTGGTATACACATTTTTCCTACCAAGTATCAACAAGATTGGGTGACAAAATATTTGCTGAGGTTTCAGTAATCTCTGATTTTTTTGGAAGCTCGGTGAATACTTTCCAAAGAAAGTGTGTTTTCCTTGTCATTGCTTAGGGCTACTTCAACAGGGAACAAGGCATAGAGAGTGCACTGACAACTAGTTGAGTGAGTCAAGTTACAAGCACACAGCAAAAACCGTGTTTGATTTAGAGTTCCAAATGCATGTATCCCTATAGGGGAAAATGAAGTGAAACTTAATAATTCAAAGTTTTCTTGCAAACGAACCTTTCAATCGAGAAGCACGAAATTTGAACAGCCAAGGACAACTTGTATAGTTATCTCTCCTGTCGAATATCAAGAAGATCGGGTGAAACAATATTAGCTGAGATTCCAGTAAACTCATAATACTACGGAAGATCTTCAAACACTTTAAAAAGTAAGAATATTAAAAAAAAAATTAAAAATTAAAGTATATTTTCCATGCCGCTGCTTAGGGCTACTTATTCAGGACACAAAGCATAGAGAGCGCACGGAGAACTAACTGAGTGAGTCAAGTTTCATGCAACTAGCACAAACCGTGTTTGCTTTAGATGTTCAAAAGCATGTATCCCTATAGGGGAAAAGGTAGTAAAACCTAAATATTCAAAGTCATCCTGCAAAGGAATGATTCAACCTAGCAGAACAAAATTTGTGCAGCCAAGTGCAACTGGTATACACATTTTTCCTACCAAGTATCAACAAGATAGGGTGACAAAATATTTGCTGAGGTTTCAGTAATCTCTGAGCTTTTTGGAAGCTCGGTGAATACTTTCCAAAAAAAGTGTGTTTTCCTTGCCTCTGCTTAGGGCTACTTCAACAGGGAACAAGGCATAGAGAGTGCACTGAGAACTAGTTGAGTGAGTCAAGTTACAAGCACACAGCAAAAACCGTGTTTGATTTAGAGTTCCAAATGCATGTATCCCTATAGGGGAAAATGAAGTGAAACCTAAAAATTCAAAGTTTTCCTGCAAACGAACGTTTCAATCGAGAAGCACGAAATTTGAACAGCCTAGGACAACTTGTACAGTTATCTCTCCTGTCGAATATCAAGAAGATCGGGTGAAACATTATTAGCTGAGATTCCAGTAAACTCCTAGTACCACGGAAGCTCTGCAAACACTTTAAAACGAAAGTATATTTTCCTTGCCGCTGCTTAGGGCTACTTCATCAGGAAACAACGCATAGAGAGTGCACTGAAAACTAACTGAGTGAGTCAAGTTTCATGCAGCTAGTACAAACCGTGTTTGAGTTAGAGATCCAAATGCATGTATCCCTAAAGGGGAAAATGAAGTGAAACATAAGATTTCAAAGTCTTCTGCAAACGAACTATTCAACCTAGAAGATCTAAATTTGGGCAGCCAAATGCAACTGGTATACTTATCTTTCCTGTTGAGTTAACAACAAGTTATGGTGAAAAAATATTTGCTGAGATTCCAGGAAACTCAAAGTTCTGTGGAATCACTGCAAATGCTTTCCAATGAAAGTTTCCTGCCCTTGCCTCTGATTAGGGTTACTTCAACAGAAATCAAACAAAGAGATCGCACTGAGAACTAGTTGAGTGAGATTCAGTTTCAAGCAACTTGCATAAACTGTGTTTGGTTTATAATTCCAAATGCATACGTCCCTGTAAGGAAAAGTGAAGTGAAACCTAAAAATTCAAAGTGTTCCTGCACACGAACTTTTCCACCTAGAAGAACGAAATTTGGGTAGCTAAGTGCAACTGGTATAGTCATCTTTCCTGACCAGGATCATCAAGATCAGGTGAGTAAATAGTTGCAGAGATTCCAGTTAACTTGGAGCTCTGTTGAAGCTCTGGAAATGCTTTCTAAGGAAAGCTATGTTCCTCGCCTCCACTTAGGGCCACTTCAACAGGGAACAAAGCACAGAGAGCACACCAGGAACTAACTGAGTGATTCAAGCTTCAAGCAGCTAGCACAAACAGTGTTTGATTTAGAGTTCCCAATGCATGTATTCCTATAGGTGAAAATGAAGAGAAACCCCCCAAATTCAATGTCTTCCTGAAAGCAAATGCTTCATCTTAGAACAACGAAATTTTGGCAGCCAAATGCAACTGGTATACTCATCTTTCTTACCTACTATCAACAAGATCAAGTGAAAAAATATTCGCTGAAATTCCAGTAAACTTGGGAGTTTTGTGGAAGCTCTGCAAACACTTACATAAGAAAGCGTATTTTCCTTGTATCTGCTTGGGGATACTGCAGCAGGGGACAATGCATAGAGAGTGCACTGAGAACTCACTGAGTGAGCCAAGTTTCCAAGTTGTATCACAAACTGTGTTTGATTTAGCATTCCAAATGCAAGTATTCATATAGGAAAAAAGAAGTGAAACCTAAAAATTCAAAGTCTTCCTGCAAAGGAACTCTTCAACATAAGATTACGAAATTTGGGCTGCCAAGTGCAACCCATATACTCATTTTTGCTGTCAAGTATCAACAAGATCGGGTAAAAAAACATTTGCTGAGAGTCCAGTAATCTCTGAGTTCTGTGGATGCTCTACAAACACTTTCAAATGAAAGTCTATTTTTCTTTGCTCTGCTTAGGCGTACATAAACTGGTATCAAAGCATAGAGAGCAGAATGGGAATTCATTCAGTGAGTCAAGTTTCAAGCAGCTAGCACAAACCGTGATTGATTTAGATGTTCAAAGGCATGTATCCCTATAGGGGAAAAGTTAGTAAAACCTAAATATTCAAAGTCATCCTGCAAAGGAATGATTCAACCTAGCAGAACAAAATTTGTGCAGCCAAGTGCAACTGGTATACACATTTTTCCTACCAAGTATCAACAAGATAGGGTGACAAAATATTTGCTGAGGTTTCAGTAATCTCTGAGCTTTTTGGAAGCTCGGTGAATACTTTCCAAAGAAAGTGTGTTTTCCTTGCCTCTGCTTAGGGCTACTTCAACAGGGAACAAGGCATTTAGAGTGCACTGGGAACTAGTTGAGTGAGTCAAGTTACAAGCACACAGCAAAAACCGTGTTTGATTTAGAGTTCCAAATGCATGTATCCCTATAGGGGAAAATGAAGTGAAACCTAAAAATTCAAAGTTTTCCTGCAAACGAACGTTTCAATGGAGAAGCACGAAATTTGAACAGCCAAGGACAACTTGTATAGTTATCTCTCCTGTCGAATATCAAGAAGATCGGGTGAAACAATATTAGCTGAGATTCCAGTAAACTCCTAGTACCACGGAAGCTCTGCAAACACTTTAAAATGAAAGTATATTTTCCTTGCCGCTGCTTAGGGCTACTTCATCAGGAAAAGAAGCATAGAGAGTTCACTGAGAACTAACTGAGTGAGTCAAGTTTCATGCAGCTAGTACAAACCGTGTTTGAGTTAGAGTTCCAAATTCATGTATCCCTATAGGGGAAAATGAAATGAAACCTAAGATTTCAAAGTCTTCTGCAAACGAACTATTCAACCTAGAAGATCTAAATTTGGGCAGCCAAATGCAACCGGTATACTTATCTTTCCTGTCGAGTTAACAACAAGTTAGGGTGAAAAAATATTTGCTGTGATTCCAGGAAACTCAAAGTTCTGTGGAATCACTGCAAATGCTTTCCAATGAAAGTTTCTTGCCCTTGCCTCTGCTTAGGGTTACTTCAACAGAATTCAAAGCATAGAGATCGCACTGAGAACTAGTTGAGTGAGTTTCAGTTTCAAGCAACTGGCATAAACCGTGTTTGGTTTATAATTCCAAATGCATACGTCCCTGTAAGGAAAAGTGACGTGAAACCTAAAAATTCAAAGTGTTCCTGCACACGAACTTTTCCACCTAGAAGAACGAAATTTGGGTAGCTAAGTGCAACTGGTATACTCATCTTTCCTGACCAGGATCATCAAGATCAGGTGAGTAAATAGTTGCAGAGATTCCAGTTAACTTGGAGCTCTGTTGAAGCTCTGGAAATGCTTTCTAAGGAAAGCGTATGTTCCTCGCCTCCACTTAGGACCACTTGAACAGGGAACAAAGCACAGAGAGCACACCAGAAACTAACTGAGTGAGTCAAGCTTCAAGCAGCTAGCACAAACAGTGTTTGATTTAGAGTTCCCAATGCATGTATTCCTATAGGTGAAAATGAAGAGAAACCCCCCAAATTCAACGTCTTCCTGAAAGCAAATGCTTCATCTTAGAAGAACGAAATTTTGGCAGCCAAATGCAACTGGTATACTCATCTTTCTTACCTGGTATCAACAAGATCAAGTGAAAAAATATTCGCTGAAATTCCAGTAAACTTGGGAGTTTTGTGGAAGCTCTGCAAACACTTACATAAGAAAGCATATTTTCCTTGCCTGTGCTTGGGGATACTGCAGCAGGGGACAATGCATAGAGAGTGCACTGAGAACTCATTGAGTGAGCCAAGTTTCCAAGAGGTATCACAAACTGTGTTTGATTTAGCATTCCAAATGCATGCATTCATATAGGGAAAAAAGAAGTGAAACCTAAAAATTCAAAGTCTTCCTGCAAAGGAACTCTTCAACATAAGATTACGAAATTTGGGCTGCCAAGTGCAACCCATATACTCATTTTTGCTGCCAAGTATCAACAAGATCGGGTGAAAAAACATTTGCTGAGAGTCCAGTAAACTCTGAGTTCTGTGGATGCTCTACAAACACTTTCAAATGAAAGTCTATTTTTCTCTGCTCTGCTTAGGGGTACATAAACCGGTAACAAAGCATAGAGAGCAGAATGAGAATTCATTCAGTGAGTCAAGTTTCAAGCAGCTAGCACAAAGCGTGTTTGATTTAGATGTTCAAAAGCATGTATCCCTATAGGGGAAAAGGTAGTAAAACCTAAATATTCAAAGTCATCCTGCAAAGAATGATTCAACCTAGCAGAACAAAATTTGTGCAGCCAAGCCCAACTGGTATACACATTTTTCCTACCAAGTATCAACAAGATAGGGTGACAAAATATTTGCTGAGGTTTCAGTAATCTCTGATTTTTTTGGAAGCTCGGTGAATACTTTCCAAAGAAAGTGTGTTTTCCTTGTCTTGCTTAGGGCTACTTCAACAGGGAACAAGGCATAGAGAGTGCACTGACAACTAGTTGAGTGAGTCAAGTTACAAGCACACAGCAAAAACCGTGTTTGATTTAGAGTTCCAAATGCATGTATCCCTATAGGGGAAAATGAAGTGAAACTTAATAATTCAAAGTTTTCTTGCAAACGAACGTTTCAATCGAGAAGCACGAAATTTGAACAGCCAAGGACAACTTGTATAGTTATCTCTCCTGTCGAATATCAAGAAGATCGGGTGAAACAATATTAGCTGAGATTCCAGTAAACTCATAGTACTACGGAAGATCTTCAAACACTTTAAAAAGTAAGAATATTAAAAAAAAATAAAAAAATAAAGTATATTTTCCATGCCGCTGCTTAGGGCTACTTATTCAGGACACAAAGCATAGAGAGCGCACTGAGAACTAACTGAGTGAGTCAAGTTTCATGCAACTAGCACAAACCGTGTTTGCTTTAGATGTTCAAAAGCATGTATCCCTATAGGGGAAAAGGTAGTAAAACCTAAATATTCAAAGTCATCCTGCAAAGGAATGATTCAACCTAGCAGAACAAAATTTGTGCAGCCAAGCGCAACTGGTATACACATTTTTCCTACCAAGTATCAACAACATAGGGTGACAAAATATTTGCTGAGGTTTCAGTAATCTCTGAGTTTTTTGGAAACTCGGTGAATACTTTCCAAAGAAAGTGTGTTTTCCTTGCCTCTTCTTAGGGCTACTTCAACAGGGAACAAGGCAAAGAGAGTGCACTGAGAACTAGTTGAGTGAGTCAAGTTACAAGCACACAGCAAAAACCGTGTTTGATTTAGAGTTCCAAAAGCATGTATCCCTATAGGGGAAAATGAAGTGAAACCTAAAAATTCAAAGTTTTCCTGCAAACGAACGTTTCAATCGAGAAGCACAAAATTTGAACAGCCAAGGACAACTTGTATAGTTATCTCTCCTGTCGAATATCAAGAAGATCGGGTGAAACAATATTAGCTGAGATTCCAGTAAACTCATAGTACTACGGAAGCTCTGCAAACACTTTAAAATGAAAGTATATTTTCCTTGCCGCTGCTTAGGGCTACTTCATCAGGAAACAAAGCATAGAGAGTGCACTGAGAACTAACTGAGTGAATCAAGTTTCATGCAGCTAGCACAAACCGTGTTTGATTTAGATGTTCAAAAGCATGTATCCCTATAGGGGAAAAGGTAGAAAAACCTAAATATTCAAAGTCGTCCTGCAAAGGAATGATTCAACCTAGCAGAACAAAATTTGTGCAGCCAAGTGCAACTGGTATACACATTTTTCCTACCAAGTATCAACAAGAGAGGGTGACACAATATTTGCTGAGGTTTCAGTAATCTCTGAGCTTTTTGGAAGCTCGGTGAATACTTTCCAAAAAAGTGTGTTTTCCTTGCCTCTGCTTAGGGCTACTTCAACAGGGAACAAGGCATAGAGAGTGCACTGAGAACTAGTTGAGTGAGTCAAGTTACAAGCACACAGCAAAAACCGTGTTTGATTTAGAGTTCCAAATGCATGTATCCCTATAGGGGAAAATGAAGTGAAACCTAAAAATTCAAAGTTTTCCTGCAAACGAACGTTTCAATCGAGAAGCACGAAATTTGAACAGCCTAGGACAGCTTGTACAGTTATCTCTCCTGTCGAATATCAAGAAGATCGGGTGAAACATTATTAGCTGAGATTCCAGTAAACTCATAGTACTACGGAAGCTCTGCAAACACTTTAAAATGAAAGTATATTTTCCTTGCCGCTGCTTAGGGCTACTTCATCAGGAAACAACGCATAGAGAGTGCACTGAAAACTAACTGAGGGAGTCAAGTTTCATGCAGCTAGTACAAACCGTGTTTGAGTTAGAGTTCCAAATGCATGTATCCCTATAGGGGAAAATGAAGTGAAACCTAAGATTTCAAAGTCTTCCTGCAAACGAACTATTCAACCTAGAAGATCTAAATTTGGGCAGCCAAATGCAACCGGTATACTTATCTTTCCTGTTGAGTTAACAACAAGTTATGGTGAAAAAATATTTGCTGAGATTCCAGGAAACTCAAAGTTCTGTGGAATCACTGCAAATGCTTTCCAATGAAAGTTTCTTGCCCTTGCCTCTGCTTAGGGTTACTTCAACAGAAATCAAAGCATAGAGATCGCACTGAGAACTAGTTGAGTGAGTTTCAGTTTCAAGCAACTGGCATAAACCGTGTTTGGTTTATAATTCCAAATGCATACGTCCCTGTAAGGAAAAGTGAAGTGAAACCTAAAAATTCAAAGTGTTCCTGCACACGAACTTTTCAACCTAGAAGAACAAAATTTGGGTAGCTAAGTGCAACTGGTATACTCATCTTTACTGACTAGGATCATCAAGATCAGGTGAGTAAATAGTTCCAGAGATTCCAGTTAACCTGGAGCTCTGTTGAAGCTCTGGAAATGCTTTCTAAGGAAAGTGTATGTTCCTCGCCTCCACTTAGGACCACTTCAACAGGGAACAAAGCACAGAGAGCACACCAGGAACTAACTGAGTGAGTCAAGCTTCAAGCAGCTAGCACAAACAGTGTTTGATTTAGAGTTCCCAATGCATGTATTCCTATAGGTGAAAATGAAGAGAAACCCCCCAAATTCAATGTCTTCCTGAAAGCAAATGCTTCATCTTAGAAGAACGAAATTTTGGCAGCCAAATGCAACTGGTATACTCATCTTTCTTACCTACTATCAACAAGATCAAGTGAAAAAATATTCGCTGAAATTCCAGTAAACTTGGGAGTTTTGTGGAAGCTCTGCAAACACTTACATAAGAAAGCGTATTTTCCTTGCCTCTGCTTGGGGATACTGCAGCAGGGGACAATGCATAGAGAGTGCACTGAGAACTCATTGAGTGAGCCAAGTTTCCAAGAGGTATCACAAACTGTGTTTGATTTAGCATTCCAAATACATGTATTCATATAGGGAAAAAAGAAGTGAAACCTAAAAATTCAAAGTCTTCCTGCAAAGGAACTCTTCAACATAAGATTACGAAATTTGGGCTGCCAAGTGCAACCCATATACTCATTTTTGCTGCCAAGTATCAACAAGATCGGGTGAAAAAACATTTGCTGAGAGTCCAGTAAACTCTGAGTTCTGTGGATGCTCTGCAAACACTTTCAAATGAAAGTCTATTTTTCTTTGCTCTGCTTAGGGGTACATAAACCGGTAACAAAGCATAGAGAGCAGAATGAGAATTCATTCAGTGAGTCAAGTTTCAAGCAGCTAGCACAAACCGTGTTTGATTTAGATGTTCAAAGCATGTATCCCTATAGGGGAAAAGGTAGTAAAACCTAAATATTCAAAGTCATCCTGCAAAGGAATGATTCAACCTAGCAGAACAAAATTTGTGCAGCCAAGCACAACTGGTATACACATTTTTCCTACCAAGTATCAACAAGATAGGGTGACAAAATATTTGCTGAGGTTTCAGTAATCTCTGAGTTTTTTGGAAGCTCGGTGAATACTTTCCAAAGAAAGTGTGTTTTCCTTGCCTCTGCTTAGGGCTACTTCAACAGGGAACAAGGCATAGACAGTGGACTGAGAACTAGTTGAGTGAGTCAAGTTACAAGCACACAGCAAAAACCGTGTTTGATTTAGAGTTCCAAATGCATGTATCCCTAGAGGGGAAAATGAAGTGAAACCTAAAAATTCAAAGTTTTCCTGCAAACGAACGTTTCAATGGAGAAGCACGAAATTTGAACAGCCAAGGACAACTTGTATAGTTATCTCTCCTGTCGAATATCAAGAAGATCGGGTGAAACAATATTAGCTGAGATTCCAGTAAACTCATAGTACTACGGAAGCTCTGCAAACACTTTAAAATGAAAGTATATTTTCCTTGCCACTGCTTAGGGCTACTTCATCAGGAAACAAAGCATAGAGAGTGCACTGAGAACTAACTGAGTGAGTCAAGTTTCATGCAGCTAGTACAAACCGTGTTTGAGTTAGAGTTCCAAATGCATGTATCCCTATAGGGGAAAATGAAGTCAAACCTAAGATTTCAAAGTCTTCTGCAAACGAACTATTCAACCTAGAAGATCTAAATTTGGGCAGCCAAATGCAACCGGTATACTTATCTTTCCTGTCGAGTTAACAACAAGTTAGGGTGAAAAAATATTTGCTGTGATTCCTGGAAACTCAAAGTTCTGTGGAATCACTGCAAATGCTTTCCAATGAAAGTTTCTTGCCCTTGCCTCTGCTTAGGGTTACTTCAACAGAATTCAAAGCATAGAGATCGCACTGAGAACTAGTTGAGTGAGTTTCAGTTTCAAGCAGCTGGCATAAACCGTGTTTGGTTTATAATTCCAAATGCATACGTCCCTGTAAGGAAAAGTGAAGTGAAACCTAAAAATTCAAAGTGTTCCTGCACACGAACTTTTCCACCTAGAAGAACGAAATTTGGGTAGCTAAGTGCAACTGGTATACTCATCTTTCCTGACCAGGATCATCAAGATCAGGTGAGTAAATAGTTGCAGAGATTCCAGTTAAATTGGTGCTCTGTTGAAACTCTAGAAATGCTTTCTAAGGAAAGAATATGTTCCTCGCCTCCACTTAGGACCACTTCAATGGGGAACAAAGCACAGAGAGCACACCAGGAACTAACTGAGTGAGTCAAGCTTCAAGCAGCTAGCACAAACAGTGTTTGATTTAGAGTTCCCAATGCATGTATTCCTATAGGTGAAAATGAAGAGAAACCCCCCAAATTCAATGTCTTCCTGAAAGCAAATGCTTCATCTTAGAAGAACGAAATTTTGGCAGCCAAATGCAACTGGTATACTCATCTTTCTTACCTAGTATCAACAAGATCAATGAAAAAATATTCGCTGAAATTCCGGTAAACTTGGGAGTTTTGTGGAAGCTCTGGAAACACTTACATAAGAAAGCGTATTTTCCTTGCGTCTGCTTGGGGATACTGCAGCAGGGGACAAGGCATAGAGAGTGCACTGAGAACACATTGAGTGAGCCAAGTTTCCAAGAGGTATCACAAACTGTGTTTGATTTAGCATTCCAAATGCATGTATTCATATAGGGAAAAAAGAAGTGAAACATAAAAATTCAAAGTGGTCCTGCAAAGGAACTCTTCAACATAAGATTACGAAATTTGGGCTGCGAAGTGCAACCCATATACTCATTTTTGCTGCCAAGTATCAACAAGATCGGGTGAAAAAACATTTGCTGAGAGTCCAGTAAACTCTGAGTTCTGTGGATGCTCTGCAAACACTTTCAAATGAAAGTCTATTTTTCTTTGCTCTGCTTAGGGGTACATAAACTGGTAACAAAGCATAGAGAGCAGAATGAGAATTCATTCAGTGAGTCAAGTTTCAAGCAGCTAGCACAAACCGTGTTTGATTTAGATGTTCCAAAGCATGTATCCCTATAGGGGAAAAGGTAGTAAAACCTAAATATTCAAAGTCATCCTGCAAAGGAATGATTCAACCTAGCAGAACAAAATTTGTGCAGCCAAGCGCAACTGGTATACACATTTTTCCTACCAAGTATCAACAAGATAGGGTGACAAAATATTTGCTGAGGTTTCAGTAATCTCTGAGTTTTTTGGAAGCTCGGTGGATACTTTCCAAAGAAAGTGTGTTTTCCTTGCCTCTGCTTAGGGCTACTTCAACAGGGAACAAGGCATAGAGAGTGCACTGAGAACTAGTTGAGTGAGTCAAGTTACAAGCACACAGCAAAAACCGTGTTTGATTTAGAGTTCCAAATGCATGTATCCCTGGAGGGGAAAATGAAGTGAAACCTAAAAATTCAAAGTTTTCCTGCAAACGAACGTTTCAATCGAGAAGCACGAAATTTGAACAGCCAAGGACAACTTGTATAGTTATCTCTCCTGTCGAATATCAAGAAGATCGGGTGAAACAATATTAGCTGAGATTCCAGTAAACTCATAGTACCACGGAAGCTCTGCAAACACTTTAAAATGAAAGTATATTTTCCTTGCCGCTGCTTAGGGCTACTTCATCAGGAAACAACGCATAGAGAGTGCACTGAGAACTAACTGAGTGAGTCAAGTTTCATGCAGCTGGTACAAACCGTGTTTGAGTTAGAGTTCCAAATGCATGTATCCCTGTAGGGGAAAATGAAGTCAAACCTAAGATTTCAAAGTCTTCCTGCAAACGAACTATTCAACCTAGAAAATCTAAATTTGGGCAGCCAAATGCAACCGGCATACTTACCTTTCCTGTCGAGTTAACAACAATTTAGGGTGAAAAAATATTTGCTGAGATTCCAGGAAACTCAAATTCTGTGGAATCACTGCAAATGCTTTCCAATGAAAGTTTCCTGCCCTTGCCTCTGCTTAGGGTTACTTCAACAGAAATCAAACAAAGAGATCGCACTGAGAACTAGTTGAGTGAGTTTCAGTTTCAAGCAACTTGCATAAACCGTGTTTGGTTTATAATTCCAAATGCATACGTCCCTGTAAGGAAAAGTGAAGTGAAACCTAAAAATTCAAAGTGTTCCTACACACGAACTTTTCAACCCAGAAGAACGAAATTTGGGTAGCTAAGTGCAACTGGTATACTCATCTTTCCTGACGAGGATCATCAAGATCAGGTGAGTAAATAGTTGCAGAGATTCCAGTTAACTTGGAGCTCTGTTGAAGCTCTGGAAATGCTTTCTAAGGAAAGCATATGTACCTCGCCTAAACTTAGGACCACTTCAACAGGGAACAAAGCACAGAGAGCACACCAGAAACTAACTGAGTGAGTCAAGCTTCAAGCAGCTAGCACAAACAGTGTTTGATTTAGAGTTCCCAATGCATGCATTCCTATAGGTGAAAATGAAGAGAAACCCCCCAAATTCAATGTCTTCCTGAAAGCAAATGCTTCATCTCAGAAGAACGAAATTTTGGCAGCCAAATGCAACTGGTATACTCATCTTTCTTACCTAGTATCAACAAGATCAATGAAAAAATATTTGCTGAAATTCCGGTAAACTTGGGAGTTTTGTGGAAGCTCTGCAAACACTTATATAAGAAAGCGTATTTTCCTTGCGTCTGCTTGGGGATACTGCAGCAGGGGACATTGCATAGAGAGTACACTGAGAACTCATTGAGTGAGCCAAGTTTCCAAGAGGTATCACAAACTGTGTTTGATTTAGCATTCCAAATGCATGTATTCATATAGGGAAAAAAATAGTGAAACCTAAAAATTCAAAGTGTTCCTGCAAAGGAACTCTTCAACATAAGATTACGAAATTTGGGCTGCCAAGTGCAACCCATATACTCATTTTTGCTGCCAAGTATCAACAAGATCGGGTGAAAAAACATTTGCTGAGAGTCCAGTAAACTCTGAGTTCTGTGGATGCTCTGCAAACACTTTCAAATGAAAGTCTATTTTTCTTTGCTCTGCTTAGGGGTACATAAACCGGTAACAAAGCATAGAGAGAAGAATGAGAATTCATTCAGTGAGTCAAGTTTCAAGCAGCTAGCACAAACCGTGTTTGATTTAGATGTTCAAAAGCATGTATCCCTATAGGGGAAAAGTTAGTAAAACCTAAATATTCAAAGTCATCCTGCAAAGGAATGATTCAACGTAGCAGAACAAAATTTGTGCAGCCAAGTGCAACTGGTATACACATTTTTCCTACCAAGTATCAACAAGATAGGGTGACAAAATATTTGCTGAGGTTTCAGTAATCTCTGAGCTTTTTGGAAGCTCGGTGAATACTTTCCAAAGAAAGTGTGTTTTCCTTGCCTCTGCTTAGGGCTACTTCAACAGGGAACAAGGCATAGAGAGTGCACTGAGAACTTGTTGAGTGAGTCAAGTTACAAGCACACAGCAAAAACCGTGTTTGATTTAGAGTTCCAAATGCATGTATCCCTGGAGGGGAAAATGAAGTGAAACCTAAAAATTCAAAGTTTTCCTGCAAACGAACGTTTCAATCGAGAAGCACGAAATTTGAACAGCCAAGGAAACTTGTATAGTTATCTCTCCTGTGGAATATCAAGAAGATCGGGTGAAACAATATTAGCTGAGATTCCAGTAAACTCCTAGTACCACGGAAGCTCTGCAAACACTTTAAAACGAAAGTATATTTTCCTTGCCGCTGCTTAGGGCTACTTCATCAGGAAACAACGCATAGAGAGTGCACTGAAAACTAACTGAGTGAGTCAAGTTTCATGCAGCTGGTACAAACCGTGTTTGAGTTAGAGTTCCAAATGCATGTATCCCTGTAGGGGAAAATGAAGTCAAACCTAAGATTTCAAAGTCTTCCTGCAAACGAACTATTCAACCTAGAAAATCTAAATTTGGGCAGCCAAATGCAACCGGCATACTTACCTTTCCTGTCGAGTTAACAACAAGTTAGGGTGAAAAAATATTTGCTGAGATTCCAGGAAACTCAAATTCTGTGGAATCACTGCAAATGCTTTCCAATGAAAGTTTCCTGCCCTTGCCTCTGCTTAGGGTTACTTCAACAGAAATCAAACAAAGAGATTGCACTGAGAACTAGTTGAGTGAGTTTCAGTTTCAAGCAACTTGCATAAACCGTGTTTGGTTTATAATTCCAAATGCATACGTCCCTGTAAGGAAAAGTGAAGTGAAACCTAAAAATTCAAAGTGTTCCTGCACACGAACTTTTCAACCCAGAAGAACGAAATTTGGGTAGCTAAGTGCAACTGGTATACTCATCTTTCCTGACGAGGATCATCAAGATCAGGTGAGTAAATAGTTGCAGAGATTCCAGTTAACTTGGAGCTCTGTTGAAGCTCTGGAAATGCTTTCTAAGGAAAGCATATGTACCTCGCCTCCACTTAGGACCACTTCAACAGGGAACAAAGCACAGAGAGCACACCAGAAACTAACTGAGTGAGTCAAGCTTCAAGCAGCTAGCACAAACAGTGTTTGATTTAGAGTTCCCAATGCATGCATTCCTATAGGTGAAAATGAAGAGAAACCCCCCAAATTCAATGTCTTCCTGAAAGCAAATGCTTCATCTCAGAAGAACGAAATTTTGGCAGCCAAATGCAACTGGTATACTCATCTTTCTTACCTAGTATCAACAAGATCAAGTGAAAAAATATTCGCTGAAATTCCGGTAAACTTGGGAGTTTTGTGGAAGCTCTGCAATCACTTACATAAGAAAGCGTATTTTCCTTGCCTCTGCTTGGGGATACTGCAGCAGGGGACAATGCATAGAGAGTACACTGAGAACTCATTGAGTGAGCCAAGTTTCCAAGAGGTATCACAAACTGTGTTTGATTTAGCATTCCAAATGCATGTATTCATATAGGGAAAAAAATAGTGAAACCTAAAAATTCAAAGTGTTCCTGCAAAGGAACTCTTCAACATAAGATTACGAAATTTGGGCTGCCAAGTGCAACCCATATACTCATTTTTGCTGCCAAGTATCAACAAGATCGGGTGAAAAAACATTTGCTGAGAGTCCAGTAAACTCTGAGTTCTGTGGATGCTCTGCAAACACTTTCAAATGAAAGTCTATTTTTCTTTGCTCTGCTTAGGGGTACATAAACCGGTAACAAAGCATAGAGAGCAGAATGAGAATTCATTCAGTGAGTCAAGTTTCAAGCAGCTAGCACAAACCGTGTTTGATTTAGATGTTCAAAAGCATGTATCCCTATAGGGGAAAAGTTAGTAAAACCTAAATATTCAAAGTCATCCTGCAAAGGAATGATTCAACGTAGCAGAACAAAATTTGTGCAGCCAAGTGCAACTGGTATACACATTTTTCCTACCAAGTATCAACAAGATAGGGTGACAAAATATTTGCTGAGGTTTCAGTAATCTCTGAGCTTTTTGGAAGCTCGGTGAATACTTTCCAAAGAAAGTGTGTTTTCCTTGCCTCTGCTTAGGGCTACTTCAACAGGGAACAAGGCATTTAGAGTGCACTGGGAACTAGTTGAGTGAGTCAAGTTACAAGCACACAGCAAAAACCGTGTTTGATTTAGAGTTCCAAATGCATGTATCCCTATAGGGGAAAATGAAGTGAAACCTAAAAATTCAAAGTTTTCCTGCAAACGAACGTTTCAATCGAGAAGCACGAAATTTGAACAGCCAAGGAAAACTTGTATAGTTATCTCTCCTGTCGAATATCAAGAAGATCGGGTGAAACAATATTAGCTGAGATTCCAGTAAACTCCTAGTACCACGGAAGCTCTGCAAACACTTTAAAATGAAAGTATATTTTCCTTGCCGCTGCTTAGGGCTACTTCATCAGGAAAAGAAGCATAGAGAGTGCACTGAGAACTAACTGAGTGAGTCAAGTTTCATGCAGCTAGTACAAACCGTGTTTGAGTTAGAGTTCCAAATTCATGTATCCCTATAGGGGAAAATGAAATGAAACCTAAGATTTCAAAGTCTTCTGCAAACGAACTATTCAACCTAGAAGATCTAAATTTGGGCAGCCAAATGCAACCGGTATACTTATCTTTCCTGTCGAGTTAACAACAAGTTAGGGTGAAAAAATATTTGCTGTGATTCCAGGAAACTCAAAGTTCTGTGGAATCACTGCAAATGCTTTCCAATGAAAGTTTCTTGCCCTTGCCTCTGCTTAGGGTTACTTCAACAGAATTCAAAGCATAGAGATCGCACTGAGAACTAGTTGAGTGAGTTTCATTTTCAAGCAGCTGGCATAAACCGTGTTTGGTTTATAATTCCAAATGCATACGTCCCTGTAAGGAAAAGTGAAGTGAAACCTAAAAATTCAAAGTGTTCCTGCACACGAACTTTTCCACCTAGAAGAACGAAATTTGGGTAGCTAAGTGCAACTGGTATACTCATCTTTCCTGACCAGGATCATCAAGATCAGGTGAGTAAATAGTTGCAGAGATTCCAGTTAACTTGGAGCTCTGTTGAAGCTCTGGAAATGCTTTCTAAGGAAAGCGTATGTTCCTCGCCTCCACTTAGGACCACTTGAACAGGGAACAAAGCACCGAGAGCACACCAGAAACTAACTGAGTGAGTCAAGCTTCAAGCAGCTAGCACAAACAGTGTTTGATTTAGAGTTCCCAATGCATGTATTCCTATAGGTGAAAATGAAGAGAAACCCCCCAAATTCAACGTCTTCCTGAAAGCAAATGCTTCATCTTAGAAGAACGAAATTTTGGCAGCCAAATGCAACTGGTATACTCATCTTTCTTACCTGGTATCAACAAGATCAAGTGAAAAAATATTCGCTGAAATTCCAGTAAACTTGGGAGTTTTGTGGAAGCTCTGCAAACACTTACATAAGAAAGCATATTTTCCTTGCCTGTGCTTGGGGATACTGCAGCAGGGGACAATGCATAGAGAGTGCACTGAGAACTCATTGAGTGAGCCAAGTTTCCAAGAGGTATCACAAACTGTGTTTGATTTAGCATTCCAAATGCATGTAATCATATAGGGAAAAAAGAAGTGAAACCTAAAAATTCAAAGTCTTCCTGCAAAGGAACTCTTCAACATAAGATTACGAAATTTGGGCTGCCAAGTGCAACCATATACTCATTTTTGCTGCCAAGTATCAACAAGATCGGGTGAAAAAACATTTGCTGAGAGTCCAGTAAACTCTGAGTTCTGTGGATGCTCTACAAACACTTTCAAATGAAAGTCTATTTTTCTCTGCTCTGCTTAGGGGTACATAAACCGGTAACAAAGCATAGAGAGCAGAATGAGAATTCATTCAGTGAGTCAAGTTTCAAGCAGCTAGCACAAAGCGTGTTTGATTTAGATGTTCAAAAGCATGTATCCCTATAGGGGAAAAGGTAGTAAAACCTAAATATTCAAAGTCATCCTGCAAAGGAATGATTCAACCTAGCAGAACAAAATTTGTGCAGCCAAGCCCAACTGGTATACACATTTTTCCTACCAAGTATCAACAAGATAGGGTGACAAAATATTTGCTGAGGTTTCAGTAATCTCTGATTTTTTTGGAAGCTCGGTGAATACTTTCCAAAGAAAGTGTGTTTTCCTTGTCTTTGCTTAGGGCTACTTCAACAGGGAACAAGGCATAGAGAGTGCACTGAGAACTAGTTGAGTGAGTCAAGTTACAAGCACACAGCAAAAACCGTGTTTGATTTAGAGTTCCAAATGCATGTATCCCTATAGGGGAAAATGAAGTGAAACTTAATAATTCAAAGTTTTCTTGCAAACGAACGTTTCAATCGAGAAGCACGAAATTTGAACAGCCAAGGACAACTTGTATAGTTATCTCTCCTGTCGAATATCAAGAAGATCGGGTGAAACAATATTAGCTGAGATTCCAGTAAACTCATAGTACTACGGAAGATCTTCAAACACTTTAAAAAGTAAGAATATTAAAAAAAAATAAAAAAATAAAGTATATTTTCCATGCCGCTGCTTAGGGCTACTTATTCAGGACACAAAGCATAGAGAGCGCACTGAGAACTAACTGAGTGAGTCAAGTTTCATGCAACTAGCACAAACCGTGTTTGCTTTAGATGTTCAAAAGCGTGTATCCCTATAGGGGAAAAGGTAGTAAAACCTAAATATTCAAAGTCATCCTGCAAAGGAATGATTCAACCTAGCAGAACAAAATTTGTGCAGCCAAGCACAACTGGTATACACATTTTTCCTACCAAGTATCAACAACATAGGGTGACAAAATATTTGCTGAGGTTTCAGTAATCTCTGAGTTTTTTGGAAACTCGGTGAATACTTTCCAAAGAAAGTGTGTTTTCCTTGCCTCTTCTTAGGGCTACTTCAACAGGGAACAAGGCAAAGAGAGTGCACTGAGAACTAGTTGAGTGAGTCAAGTTACAAGCACACAGCAAAAACCGTGTTTGATTTAGAGTTCCAAAAGCATGTATCCCTATAGGGGAAAATGAAGTGAAACCTAAAAATTCAAAGTTTTCCTGCAAACGAACGTTTCAATCGAGAAGCACAAAATTTGAACAGCCAAGGACAACTTGTATAGTTATCTCTCCTGTCGAATATCAAGAAGATCGGGTGAAACAATATTAGCTGAGATTCCAGTAAACTCATAGTACTACGGAAGCTCTGCAAACACTTTAAAATGAAAGTATATTTTCCTTGCCGCTGCTTAGGGCTACTTCATCAGGAAACAAAGCATAGAGAGTGCACTGAGAACTGAGTGAATCAAGTTTCATGCAGCTAGCACAAACCGTGTTTGATTTAGATGTTCAAAAGCATGTATCCCTATAGGGGAAAAGGTAGAAAAACCTAAATATTCAAAGTCGTCCTGCAAAGGAATGATTCAACCTAGCAGAACAAAATTTGTGCAGCCAAGTGCAACTGGTATACACATTTTTCCTACCAAGTATCAACAAGAGAGGGTGACACAATATTTGCTGAGGTTTCAGTAATCTCTGAGCTTTTTGGAAGCTCGGTGAATACTTTCCAAAAAAGTGTGTTTTCCTTGCCTCTGCTTAGGGCTACTTCAACAGGGAACAAGGCATAGAGAGTGCACTGAGAACTAGTTGAGTGAGTCAAGTTACAAGCACACAGCAAAAACCGTGTTTGATTTAGAGTTCCAAATGCATGTATCCCTATAGGGGAAAATGAAGTGAAACCTAAAAATTCAAAGTTTTCCTGCAAACGAACGTTTCAATCGAGAAGCACGAAATTTGAACAGCCTAGGACAACTTGTAAAGTTATCTCTCCTGTCGAATATCAAGAAGATCGGGTGAAACATTATTAGCTGAGATTCCAGTAAACTCATAGTACTACGGAAGCTCTGCAAACACTTTAAAACGAAAGTATATTTTCCTTGCCGCTGCTTAGGGCTACTTCATCAGGAAACAACGCATAGAGAGTGCACTGAAAACTAACTGAGGGAGTCAAGTTTCATGCAGCTAGTACAAACCGTGTTTGAGTTAGAGTTCCAAATGCATGTATCCGTATAGGGGAAAATGAAGTGAAACCTAAGATTTCAAAGTCTTCCTGCAAACGAACTATTCAACCTAGAATATCTAAATTTGGGCAGCCAAATGCAACCGGTATACTTATCTTTCCTGTTGAGTTAACAACAAGTTATGGTGAAAAAATATTTGCTGAGATTCCAGGAAACTCAAAGTTCTGTGGAATCACTGCAAATGCTTTCCAATGAAAGTTTCTTGCCCTTGCCTCTGCTTAGGGTTACTTCAACAGAAATCAAAGCATAGACATCCCACTGAGAACTAGTTGAGTGAGTTTCAGTTTCAAGCACACAGCATAAACCGTGTTTGGTTTATACTTCCAAATGCATACGTCCCTGTAAGGAAAAGTGACGTGAAACCTAAAAATTCAAAGTGTTCCTGCACACGAACTTTTCCACCTAGAACAACGAAATTTGGGTAGCTAAGTGCAACTGGTATAGTCATCTTTCCTGACCAGGATCATCAAGATCAGGTGAGTAAATAGTTGCAGAGATTCCAGTTAACTTGGAGCTCTGTTGAAGCTCTGGAAATGCTTTCTAAGGAAAGCGTATGTTCCTCGCCTCCACTTAGGGCCACTTCAACAGGGAACAAAGCACAGAGAGCACACCAGGAACTAACTGAGTGATTCAAGCTTCAAGCAGCTAGCACAAACAGTGTTTGATTTAGAGTTCCCAATGCATGTATTCCTATAGGTGAAAATGAAGAGAAACCCCCCAAATTCAATGTCTTCCTGAAAGCAAATGCTTCATCTTAGAACAACGAAATTTTGGCAGCCAAATGCAACTGGTATACTCATCTTTCTTACCTACTATCAACAAGATCAAGTGAAAAAATATTCGCTGAAATTCCAGTAAACTTGGGAGTTTTGTGGAAGCTCTGCAAACACTTACATAAGAAAGCGTATTTTCCTTGTATCTGCTTGGGGATACTGCAGCAGGGGACAATGCATAGAGAGTGCACTGAGAACTAATTGATTGAGCCAAGTTTCCAAGTTGTATCACAAACTGTGTTTGATTTAGCATTCCAAATGCATGTATTCATATAGGGAAAAAAGAAGTGAAACCTAAAAATTCAAAGTCTTCCTGCAAAGGAACTCTTCAACATAAGATTACGAAATTTGGGCTGCCAAGTGCAACCCATATACTCATTTTTGCTGTCAAGTATCAACAAGATCGGGTGAAAAAACATTTGCTGAGAGTCCAGTAATCTCTGAGTTCTGTGGATGCTCTGCAAACACTTTCAAATGAAAGTGTATTTTTCTTTGCTCTGCTTAGGCGTACATAAACTGGTATCAAAGCATAGAGAGCAGAATGGGAATTCATTCAGTGAGTCAAGTTTCAAGCAGCTAGCACAAACGGTGATTGATTTAGATGTTCAAAGGCATGTATCCCTATAGGGGAAAAGTTAGTAAAACCTAAATATTCAAAGTCATCCTGCAAAGGAATGATTCAACGTAGCAGAACAAAATTTGTGCAGCCAAGTGCAACTGGTATACACATTTTTCCTACCAAGTATCAACAACATAGGGTGACAAAATATTTGCTGAGGTTTCAGTAATCTCTGAGCTTTTTGGAAGCTCGGGGTATACTTTCCAAAGAAAGTGTGTTTTCCTTGCCTCTGCTTAGGGCTACTTCAACAGGGAACAAGGCATAGACAGTGGACTGAGAACTAGTTGAGTGAGTCAAGTTACAAGCACACAGCAAAAACCGTGTTTGATTTAGAGTTCCAAATGCATGTATCCCTATAGGGGAAAATGAAGTGAAACCTAAAAATTCAAAGTTTTCCTGCAAATGAACGTTTCAATCGAGAAGCATGAAATTTGAACAGCCAAGGACAACTTGTATAGTTATCTCTCCTGTCGAATATCAAGAAGATCTGGTGAAACAATATTAGCTGAGATTCCAGTAAACTCATAGTACTACGGAAGCTCTGCAAACACTTTAAAATGTAAGTATATTTTCCTTGCCACTGCTTAGGGCTACTTCATCAGGAAATAAAGCATAGAGAGTGCACTGAGAACTAACTGAGTGAGTCAAGTTTCATGCAGCTAGTACAAACCGTGTTTGAGTTAGAGTTCCAAATGCATGTATCCCTAAAGAGGAAAATGAAGTCAAACCTAAGATTTCAAAGTATTCTTGCAAACGAACTATTCAACCTAGAAGATCTAAATTTGGGCAGCCAAATGCAACCGGTATACTTATCTTTCCTGACAAGTAAACAACAAGTTAGGGTGAAAAAATATTTGCTGAGATTCCAGGAAATTCAAAGTTCTGTGGAATTACTGCATATGCTTTCCAATGAAAGTTTCTTGCCCTTGCCTCTGCTTAGGGTTACTTCAACCGAAATCAAAGCATAGAGATCTCACTGAGAACTAGTTGAGTGAGTTTCAGTTTCAAGCAGCTGGCATAAACCGTGTTTGGTTTATACTTCCAAATGCATACGCCCCTGTAAGGAAAAGTGACGTGAAACCTAAAAATTCAAAGTGTTCCTGCAAACGAACTTTTCAACCTAGAAGAACGAAATTAGGGTAGCTAAGTGCAACTGGTATACTCATCTTTCCTGACCAGGATCATCAAGATCAGTTGAGTAAATAGTTGCAGAGATTCCAGTAAACTTGGAGCTCTTTTGAAGCTCTGGAAATGCTTTCTAAGGAAAACGCATGTTCCTCGCCTCCTCTTAGGACCACTTCAACAGGGAACAAAGCACAGAGAGCACACCAGGAAGTAACTGAGTGAGTCAAGCTTCAAGCAGCTAGCACAAACAGTGTTTGATTTAGAGTTCCCAATGCATGTATTCCTATAGGTGAAAATGAAGAGAAATCCCCCAAATTCAATGTCTTCCTGAAAGCAAATGCTTCATCTTAGAACAACGAAATTTTGGCAGCCAAATGCAACTGGTATACTCATCTTTCTTACCTAGTATCAACAAGATCAAGTGAAAAAATATTCGCTGAAATTCCAGTAAACTTGGGAGTTTTGTGGAAGCTCTGCAAACACTTACATAAGAAAGCGTATTTTCCTTGCCTCTGCTTGGGTATACTGCAGCAGGGGACAATGCATAGAGAGTGCACTGAGAACTCATTGAGTGAGCCAAGTTTCCAAGAGGTATCACAAACTTTGTTTGATTTAGCATTCCAAATGCATGTATTCATATAGGGAAAAAAAGATGTGAAACCTAAAATTCAAAGTGTTCCTGCAAAGGAACTCTTCAACATAAGATTACGAAATTTGGGCTTCCAAGTGCAACCCATATACTAATTTTTTCTGCCAAGTATCAACAAGATCGGGTGAAAAAACATTTGCTGAGATTCCAGTAAACTCTGAGTTCTGTGGATGCTCTACAAACACTTTCAAATGAAAGTCTATTTTTCTTTGCTCTGCTTAGGGGTACATAAACCGGTAACAAAGCATAGAGAGCAGAATGAGAATTCATTCAATGAGTCAAGTTTCAAGCAGCTAGCACAAACCGTGTTTGATTTAGATGTTCAAAAGCATGTATCCCTATAGGAGAAAAGGTAGTAAACCTAAAAATTCAAAGTCACCCTGCAAAGGAATAATTCAACCTAGCAGAACAAAATTTGTGCAGCCAAGCGCAACTAGTATACACATTTTTCCTACCAAGTATCAACAAGATAGGGTGACAAAATATTTGCAGAGGTGTCAGTAATCTCTGAGCTTTTTGGAAGCTAGGTGAATACTTTCCAAAAAAAGTGTGTTTTCCTTGCCTCTGCTTAGGGCTACTTCAACAGGGAACAAGGCATAGAGAGCGCAATGAGAACTAACTGAGTGAGTCAAGTTTCATGCAGCCAGCACAAACCGTGTTTGATTTAGATGATCAAAAGCATGTATCCCTATAGGGGAAAAGGTAGTAAAACCTAAATATTCAAAGTCATCCTGCAAAGGAATGATTCAACCTAGCAGAACAAAATTTGTACAGCCATGCGCAACTGGTATACATATTTTTCCTACCAAGTATCAACAACATAGGGTGACAAAATATTTGCTGAGGTTTCAGTAATCTCTGAGTTTTTTGGAAGCACGGTGAATACTTTCCAAAAAAAGTGTGTTTTCCTTGCCTCTGCTTAGGGCTACTTCAACAGGGAACAAGGCATAGAGAGTGCACTGAGAACTAGTTGAGTGAGTCAAGTTACAAGCACACAGCAAAAACCGTGTTTGATTTAGAGTTCCAAATGCATGTATCCCTATAGGGGAAAATGAAGTGAAATCTAAAAATTCAAAGTTTTCCTGCAAACGAACGTTTCAATCGAGAAGCACGAAATTTGAACAGCCAAGGACAACTTGTATAGTTATCTCTGCTGTCGAATATCAAGAAGATCGGGAGAAACAATATTAGCTGAGATTCCAGTAAACTCATAGTAATACGGAAGCTCTGCAAACACTTTAAAATGAAAGTATATTTTCCTTGCCGCTGCTTAGGGCTACTTCATCAGGAAACAAAGCATAGAGAGCGCACTGAGAACTAACTGAGTGAGTCACGTTTCATGCAGCTAGTACAAACCGTGTTTGAGTTAGAGTTCCAAATGCATGTATCCCTATAGGGGAAAATGAAGTGAAACCTAAGATTTCAAAGTCTTCCTGCAAACGAACTATTCAACCTAGAAGATCTAAATTTGGGCAGCCAAATGCAACCAGTATACTTACCTTTCCTGTCGAGTTAACAACAAGTTAGGGTGAAAAAATATTTGCTGAGATTCCTGGAAACTCAAAGTTCTGTGGAATCACTGCAAATGCTTTCCAATGAAAGTTTCTTGCCCTTGCCTCTGCTTAGGGTTACTTCAACCGAAATCAAAGCATAGAGATCGCACTGAGAACTAGTTGAGTGAGTTTCAGTTTCAAGCAGCTGGCATAAACCGTGTTGGTTTACAATTCCAAATTCCTACGTCCCTGTAAGGAAAAGTGAAGTGAAACCTAAAAATTCAAAGTGTTCCTGCACACGAACTTTTCAACCTAGAAGAATGAAATTTGGGTAGCAAAGTGCAACTGGTATACTCATCTTTCCTGACCAGGATCATCAAGATCAGGTGAGTAAATAGTTGCAGAGATTCCAGGTAACTTGGAGCTCTGTTGAAGCACTGGAAATGCTTTCTAAGGAAAGCGTATATTCCACGCCTCCACTTAGGACCACTTCAACAGGGAACAAATCACAGAGAGCCCACCAGGAACTAACTGAGTGAGTCAAGCTTCAAGCAGCTGGCACAAACAGTGTTTGATTTAGAGTTCCCAATGCATGTATTCCTATAGGTGAAAATGAAGAGAAACCCCCCAAATTCAATGTCTTCCTGAAAGCAAATGCTTCATCTTAGAAGAACGAAATTTTGGCATCCAAATGCAACTTGTATACTCATCTTTCTTACCTAGTATCAACAAATCAATTGAAAAAATATTCGCTGAAATTCCAGTAAACTTGGGAGTTTTGTGGAAGCTCTGCAAACACTTACATAAGAAAGCGTATTTTCCTTGCCTCTGCTTGGGGGTACTGCAGCAGGGGACAATGCATAGAGAGTGCACTGAGAACTAATTGAGTGAGCCAAGTTTCCAAGTTGTATCACAAACTGTGTTTGATTTAGCATTCCAAATGCAAGTATTCATATAGGAAAAAAGAAGTGAAACCTAAAAATTCAAAGTCCTCCTGCAAAGGAACTCTTCAACATAAGATTACGAAATGTGGGCTGTCAAGTGCAACCCATATACTCATTTTTGCTGCCAATTATCAACAAGATCGGGTGAAAAAACATTTGCTGAGAGTCCAATAAACTCTGATTTCTGTGGATGCACTGCAAACACTTTCAAATGAAAGTCTATTTTTCTTTGCTCTGCTTAGGGGTACATAAACCGGTAACAAATTGTAGAGAGCAGAATGAGAATTCATTCAGTGAGTCAAGTTTCAAGCAGCTAGCACAAACCATGTTTGATTTAGATGTTCAAAAGCATGTATCCCTATAGGGGAAAATGAAGTGAAACCTAAACATTCAAAGTTTTCCTGCAAACGAACGTCTCAATCGAGAAGCACGAAATTTGAACAGCCAAGGACAACTTGTATAGTTATCTCTCCTGTCAAATATCAAGAAGATCGGGTGAAACAATATTAACTGAGATTCCAGTAAACTCATAGTACTACGGAAGCTCTGCAAACACTTTAAAATGAAAGTATATTTTCCTTGCAGCTGCTTAGGGCTACTTCATCAGGAAACAAAGCATAGAGAGTGCACTGAGAACTAACTGAGTGAGTCAAGTTTCAAGTAGGTAGCACAAACCGTGTTTGATTTTGATGTTCCAAAGCATGTATCCCTATAGGGGAAAAGGTAGTGAAACCTAAATATTCATAGTCATCCTGCAAAGGAATGATTCAACCTAGCAGAACAAAATTTGTGCAGCGAAGTGCAACTGGTATACACATTTTTCTTACCAAGTATCAACAAGATAGGGTGACAAAATATTTGCTGAGGTTTCAGTAATCTCTGAGCTTTTTGGAAGCTCGGTGAATACTTTCCAAAGAAAGTGTGTTTTCCATGCCTCTGCTTAGGGCTACTTCAACACGGAACAAGGCATAGAGAGTGCACTGAGAACTAGTTGAGTGAGTCAAGTTAGAAGCACACAGCAAAAACCGTGTTTGATTTAGAGTTCCAAATGCATATGTCCCTATAGGAGAAAATGAAGTGAAACTTTAAAATTCAAAGTTTCCCTAAAATGAACGTTTCAATCGAGAAGCACGAAATTTGAACAGCCAAGGACAACTTGTATAGTTATGTCTCCTGTCGAATATCAAGAATACCGGGTGAAACAATATTAGCTGAGATTCCAGTAAACTCATAGTACTACGGAAGCTCTGCAAACACTTTAAAATGAAAGTATATTTTCCTTGCCGCTGCTTAGGGCTACTTCATCAGGAAACAAAGCATAGAGAGTGCACTGAGAACTAACTGAGTGAGTCAAGATTACTGCAACTAGTACAAACCGTGTTTGAGTTAGAGTTCCAAATGCATGTATCCCTATAGGGGTAAATGAAGTGAAACCTAAGATTTCAAAGTCTTCCTGCAAACGAACTATTCAACCTAGAAGATCTAAATTTGGGCAGCCAAATGCAACCAGTATACTTATCTTTCCTGTCGAGTTAACAACAAGTTAGTGTGAAAAAATATTTGCTGAGATTCCAGGAAACTCAAAGTTCTGTGGAATCACTGCAAATGCTTTCCAATGAAAGTTTCTTGTCCTTGCCTCTGCTTAGGGTTACTTCAACCGAAATCAAAGCATAGAGATCGCACTGAGAACTAGTTGAGTGAGTTTCAGTTTCAAGCAGCTGACATAAACCGTGTTTGGTTTATAATTCCAAATGCATACGTCCCTGTAAGGAAAAGTGAAGTGAAACCTAAAAATTCAAAGTATTCCTGCACATGAACTTTCCACAATAGAAAAACGAAATTTGGGAAGCTAAGTGCAACTGGTATACTCATCTTTCCTGACCAGTATCATCAAGATCAGGTGAGTAAATAGTTGCAGAAATTCCAGTTAACTTGGAGCTCTGTTGAAGCTCTGGAAATGCTTTCTAAGGAAAGCATATATTCCTCGCCTCCACTTAGGACCACTTCAACAGGGAACAAAGCCCAGAGTGCACACCAGGAACTAACTGAGTGAGTCAAGCTTCAAGCAGCTAGCACAAACAGGGTTTGATTTAGAGTTCACAATGCTTGTATTCCTATAGGAAAAATGAAGAGAAACCCTGCAAATTCAATGTCTTCCTGAAAGCAAATGCTTCATCTTAGAAGAACGAAATTTTGGCAGCCAAATGCAACTGGTATACTCATCTTTCTTACCTAGTATCAACAAGATCAAGTGAAAAAATATTCGCTGAAATTCCAGTAAACTTGGGAGTTTTGTGGAAGCTCTGCAAGCACTAACATAAGAAAGCGTATTTTCTTGCCTCTGCTTGGGGATACTGCAGCAGGGGACAATGCATAGAGAGTGCACTGAGAACTCATTGAGTGAGCCAAGTTTCCAAGAGGTATCACAAACTGTGTTTGATTTAGCATTCCAAATGCATGTATTCATATAGGGAAAAAAGAAGTGAAACCTAAAAATTCAAAGTCTTCCTGCAAAGGAACTCTTCAACATAAGATTACGAAATTTGGGCTGCCAAGTGCAACCCATATACTCATTTTTGCTGCCAAGTATCAACAAGATCGGGTGAAAAAACATTTGCTGAGAGTCCAGTAAACTCTGAGTTCTGTGGATGCTCTACAAACACTTTCAAATGAAAGTCTATTTTCCTTTGCTCTGCTTAGGGGTGCATAAACCGGTAACGAAGCATAGAGAGCAGAATGAGAATTCATTCAGTGAGTCAAGTTTCAAGCAGCTAGCACAAAGCGTGTTTGATTTAGAAGTTCAAAAGCATGTATCCCTACAGGGGAAAAGGTAGTAAAACATAAATATTCAAAGTCATCCTGCAAAGGAATGATTCAACCTAGCAGAACAAAATTTGTGCAGCCATGCACAACTGGTATACACATTTTTCCTCCCAAGTATCAACAAGATATGGTGTCGAAATATTTGCTGAGGTTTCAGTAATCTCTGAGTTTTTTGGAAGCTCGGTGAATACTTTCCAAAAAAGTGTGTTTTCCATGCCTCTGCTTAGGGCTACTTCAACAGGGGACAAGGCATAGAGAGTGCACTGAGAACTAGTTGAGTGAGTCAAGTTACAAGCACACAGCAAAAACCGTGTTTGATTTAGAGTTCCAAATGCATGTATCCCTATAGGGGAAAATGAAGTGAAACCTAAAAATTCAACGTTTTCCTGCAAACGAACGTTTCAATCGAGAAGCACGAAATTTGAACAGCGAAGGATAACTTGTACCGTTATCTCTCCTGTCGAATATCAAGAAGATAGGGTGAAAGAATATTAGCTGAGATTCCAGTAAACTCATAGTACTACGGAAGCTCTGCAAACACTTTAAAAAGTAAGTATATTAAAAAAAATAATAAAAAATAAAGTATATTTTCCATGCCGCTGCTTTGGGCTACTTCATCAGGAAACAAAGCATAGAGAGTGCACTGAGAACTAACTGAGTGAGTCAATTTTTATGCACCTAGCACAAACCGTGTTTGATTTAGATGTTCAAAAGCATGTATCCCTATAGGGGAAAAGGTAGTAAAACCTAAATATTCAAAGTCATCCTGCAAAGGAATGATTCAACATAGCAGAACAAAATTTGTGCAGCCAAGCACAACTGGTATACCCATTTTTCCTACCAAGTATCAACAAGATAGGGTGACAAAATATTTGCTGTGGTTTCAGTAATCTCTGATTTTTTTCGAAGCTCAGTGAATAGTATCCAAAGAAAGTGTGTTTTCCTTGCCTCTGCTTAGGGCTACTTCAACAGGGAACAAGGCATAGAGAGTGCACTGAGAACTAGTTGAGTGAGTCAAGTTACAAGCACACAGCAAAAACCGTGTTTGATTTAGAGTTCCAAATGCATGTATCCCTATAGGGGAAAATGAAGTGAAACCTAAAAATTCAAAGTTTTCCTGCAAACGAACGTTTCAATCGAGAAGCACGAAATTTGAACAGGCAAGGACAACTTGTATAGTTATCTCTCCTGTCGAATATCAAGAAGATCGGGTGAAACAATATTAGCTGAGATTCCAGTAAACTCATAGTACTACGGAAGCTCTGCAAACACTTTAAAAGGAAAGTATATTTTCCTTGCCGCTGCTTAGGGCTACCTCATCAGGAAACAAAGCATAGAGAGTGCACTGAGAACTAACTGAGTGAGTCAAGTTTCATGAAGCTAGCACAAACCCTGTTTGATTTAGACGTTCAAAAGCATGTATCCCTTTAGGGGAAAAGGTTGTAAAACCTAAATATTCAAAGTCATCCTGCAAAGGAATGATTCAACCTAGCAGAACAAAATTTGTGCAGCCAAGCGCAACTGGTATACACATTTTTCCTACCAAGTATCAATAAGATAGGGTGACAAAATATTTGCTGAGGTTTCAGTAATCTCTGAGTTTCTTGGAAGCTCGGTGAATACTTTCCAAAGAAAGTGTGGTTTCCTTGCCTCTGCTTAGGGCTACTTCAACAGGGAACAAGGCATAGAGAGTGCACTGAGAACTAGTTGAGTGAGTCAAGTTACAAGCACACAGCAAAAACCGTGTTTGATTTAGAGTTCCAAATGCATGTATCCCTATAGGGGAAAATGAAGTGAAACCTAAAAATTCAAAGTTTTCCTTCAAACGAACGTTTCGATCGAGAAACACGAAATTTGAACAGACAAGGACAACTTGTATACTTATCTCTCCTGTCCAATATCAAGAAGATTGGGTGAAACAATATTAGCTGAGATTCCAGTAAACTCATAGTACTACGGAAGGTCTGCAAACACTTTAAAAAGTAAGTATATTAAAAAAAATAAAAAAATAAAGTATGTTTTCCATGCCGCTGCTTAAGGCTACTTCATCAGGAAACAAAGCATAGAGAGTGCACTGAGAACTAACTGAGTGAGTCAAGTTTCATGCAGCTAGCACAAACCGTGTTTGATTTAGATGTTCAAAAGCATGTATCCCTCTAGGGGAAAAGGTAGTAAAATCTAAATATTCAAAGTCATCCTGCAAAGGAATGATTCAACCTAGCAGAACAAAATTTGTGCAGCCAAGCCCAACTGGTATACACATTTTTCCTACCAAGTATCAACAAGATAGGGTGACAAAATATTTGCTGAGGTTTCAGTAATCTCTGAGTTTTTTGGAAGCTCGGAGAATACTTTCCAAAGAAAGTGTGTTTTCCTTGCCTCTGCTTACGGCTACTTCAACAGGGAACAAGCCATAGAGAGTGCACAGAGAACTAGTTGAGTGAGTCAAGTTACAAGCACAAAGCAAAAACCGTGTTTGATTTAGAGTTCCAAATGCATGTATCCCTATAGGGGAAAATGAAGTGAAACCTAAAAATTCAAAGTTTTCCTGCAAACGAACGTTTCAATCGAGAAGCACGAAATTTGAACAGGCATGGACAACTTGTATAGTTATCTCCCCTGTCGAATATCAAGAAGATCGGGTGAAACAATATTAGCTGAGATTCCAGTAAACTCATAGTACTACGGAAGCTCTGCAGACACTTTAAAAGGAAAGTATGTTTTCCTTGCCGCTGCTTAGGGCTACTTCATCAGGAAACAAAGCATAGAGAGCACACTGAGAACTAACTGAGTGAGTCAAGTTTCATGCAGCTAGCACAAACCATGTTTGATTTAGATGTTCAAAAGCATGTATCCCTTTAGGGGAAAAGGTAGTAAAACCTAAATATTCAAAGTCATCCTGCAAAGGAATGATTCAACCTGGCAGAACAAAATTTGTGCAGCCAAGCGCAACTGGTATACACATTTTTCCTAGCAAGTATCAACAAGATAGGGTGAGAAAATATTTGCTGAGGTTTCAGTAATCTCTGAGTTTTTTGGAAGCTCGGAGAATACTTTCCAAAGAAAGTGTGTTTTCCTTGCCTCTGCTTAGGGCTACTTCAACAGGGAACAAGCCATAGAGAGTTCACAGAGAACTAGTTGAGTGAGTCAAGTTACAAGCACAAAGCAAAACCCGTGTTTGATTTAGAGTTCCAAATGCATGTATCCCTTTAGGGGAAAATGATGTGAAACCTAAGATTTCAAGTCTTCCTGCAAACGAACTATTCAACCTAGAATATCTAAATTTGGGCAGCCAAATGCAACCGGTATACTTATCTTTCCTGTCAAGATAACAAAAATTTAGTGTGAAAAAACATTGCTGAGATTCCTGGAAACTCAAAGCTCTGTGGAATCACTGCAAATGCTTTCCTGTGAAAGATTCTTGCCCTTGCATCTGGTTAGGGTTACTTCAACAGATATCAAAGCCTAGAGATCGCACTGAGAACTAGTTGAGTGAGTTTCAGTTTCAAGCAGCTGGCATAAACCGTGTTTGGTTTATAATTCCAAATGCATACGTCCCTGTAAGGAAAAGTGAAGTGAAACCTAAAAATTCAAAGTGTTCCTGCACACGAACTTTTCCACCTAGAAGAACGAAATTTGGGTAGCTAAGTGCAACTGGTATACTCATCTTTCCTGACCAGGATCATCAAGATCAGGTGAGTAAATAGTTGCAGAGATTCCAGTTAACTTGGAGCTCTGTTGAAGCTCTGGAAATGCTTTCTAAGGAAAGCGTATGTTCCTCGCCTCCACTTAGGACCACTTCAACAGGGAACAAAGCACAGAGAGCACACCAGGAACTAATTGAGTGAGTCAAGCTTCAAGCAGCTGGCACAAACAGTGTTTGATTTAGAGTTCCAAATGCATGTATTCTTATAGGTGAAAATGAAGAGAAACCCCCAAATTCAATGTCTTCCTGAAAGCAAATGCTTCATCTTAGAACAACGAAATTTTGGCAGACAAATGCAACTGGTATACTCATCTTTCTTACCTAATATCAACAAGATCAAGTGAAAAAATATTCGCTGAAATTCCAGTAAACTTGGGAGTTTTGTGGAAGCTCTGCAAACACTTACATAAGAAAGCGTATTTTCCTTGTATCTGCTTGGGGATACTGCAGCAGGGGACAATGCATAGAGAGTGCACTGAGAACTCATTGAGTGAGCCAAGTTTCCAAGAGGTATCACAAACTGTGTTTGATTTAGCATTCGAAATGCATGTATTCATATAGGGAAAAAAGAAGTGAAACCTAAAATTTCAAAGTCTTCCTGCAAAGGAACTCTTCAACATAAGATTACGATATTTGGGCTGCCAAGTGCAACCCATATACTCATTTTTGCTGCCAAGTATCACCAAGATCGGGTGAAAAAACATTTGCTGAGAGTCCAGTAAACTCTGAGTTCTGTGGATGCTCTACAAACACTTTCAAATGAAAGTCTATTTTTCTGTGCTCTGCTTAGGGGTACATAAACTGGGAACAAAGCATAGAAAGCAGAATGAGAATTCATTCAGTGAGTCAAGTTTCAAGCTGCTAGCACAAATCGTGTTTGATTTAGATGTTCAAAAGCATGTATCCCTAGAGAGGAAAAGGTAGTAAAACCTAAATATTCAAAGTCATCCTGCAAAGGAATGATTCAACCTAGCAGAACAAAACTTATGCAGCCAAGCGCAACTGGAATGCACATTTTTCCGACCAAGTATCAACAAGATAGGGTGACAAAATATTTGCTGAGGTTTCAGTAATCTCTGAGTTTTTTGGAAGCTCGGTGAATACTTTCCAAAGAAGGTGTGTTTTCCTTGCCTGTGCTTAGGGCTACTTCAACAGGGAACAAGGCATAGAGAGTGCACTGAGACCTAGTTGAGTGAGTCAAGTTACAAGCACACAGCAAAAACCGTGTTTGATTTAGAGTTGCAAATGCATGTATCACTGTTGGGAAAAAAGAAGTGAAACCTAAAAATTCAAAGTCTTCCTGCAAAGGAACTCTTCAACATAAGATTACGAAATTTGGGCTGCCAAGTGCAACCCATATACTCATTTTTGCTGCCAAGTATCAACAAGATTGGGTGAAAAAACATTTGCTGAGAGTCCAGTAAACTCTGAGTTCTGTGGATGCTCTACAAACACTTTCAAATGAAAGTCCATTTTCCTTTGCTCTGCTTAGGGGTACATAAACCGGTAAGAAAGCATAGAGAGCAGAATGAGAATTCATTCAGTGAGTCAAGTGTCAAGCAGCTAGCACAAACCGTGATTGATTTAGATGTTCAAATCATGTATCCCTATAGGGGAAAAGGTAGTAAAACCTAAATATTCAAAGTCATCCTGAAAAGGAATGATTCAACTTAGCAGAACAAAATTTATGCAGCCAAGTGCAACTGGTATACACATTTTTCCTACCAAGTATCAACAAGATAGGGTGACAAAATATTTGCTGAGGTTTCAGTAATCTCTGACTTTTTTCGAAGCTCGGTGAATACTTTCAAAAAAGTGTGTTTTCCTTGCCTCTGCTTAGGGCTACTTCAACAGGGAACAAGGCATAGAGAGTGCACTGAGAACTAGTTGAGTGAGTCAAGTTACAAGCACACAGCAAAAACCGTGTTTGATTTAGAGTTCCAAATGCATGTATCCCTATGGGGGAAAATGAAGTGAAACCTAAAAATTCAAAGTCTTCCTCCAAAGGAACTCTTCAACATAAGATTACGAAATTTGGGCTGCCAAGTGCAACCCATATACTCATTTTTGCTGCCAAGTATCAACAAGATCGGGTGAAAAAACATTTCCTGAGAGTCCAGTAAACCTTGAGTTCTGTGGATGCTCTACAAACACTTTCAAATGAAAGTCTATTTTTCTTTGCTCTGCTTAGGGGTACATAAACCAGAAACAAAGCATAGAGAGGAGAATGAGAATTCATTCAGTGAGTCAAGTTTCAAGCAGCTAGCACAAACCGTGTTTGATTTAGATGTTCAAAAGCATGTATCCCTATAGGGGAAAATGAAGTGAAACCTAAAAATTCAAAGTTTTCCTGCAAACGAAAGTTTCGATCGAGAAGCACGAAATTTGAACAGCCAAGGACAACTTGTATAGTTATCTCTCCTGTCGAATATCAAGAAGATCGGGTGAAACAATATTAGCTGATATTCCAGTAAACTCATAGTACTACGGAAGCACTGCAAACACTTTAAAATGAAAGAATATTTTCCTTGCCACTGCTTAGGGCTACTTCATCAGGAAACAAAGCATAGAGAGCGCACTGAGAACTAACTGAGTGAGTCAAGTTTCATGCAGCTAGCACAAACCGTGTTTGATTTAGATGTTCAAAAGCATGTATCCCTCTAGGGGAAAAGGTAAGAAACCTAAATATTCAAAGTCATCCTGCAAAGGAATTATTCAACCTAGCAGAACAAAATTTGTGCAGCCAAGCGCAACTGGTACACACTTTTTTCCGACCAAGTATCAACAAGATAGGGTGACAAAATATTTGCTGAGGTTTCAGTAATCTCTGAGTTTTTTGGAAGCTCCCTGAATACTTTCCAAAGAAAGTGTGTTTTCCTTGCGTCTGCTTAGGGCTACTTGAACACGGAACAAGGCATATAGAGTGCACTGAGAAATAACTGAGTGAGTCAAGTTTCATGCAGCTAGTACAAACCATGTTTGAGTTAGAGTTCCAAATGCATGTATCCCTATAGTGGAAAATGAATGAAACCTAAAATTTCAAAGTCTTCCTGCAAAGGAACCTTTCAACCCAGAAGATCTGAATTTGGGCAGCCAAATGCAACCGGTATACTTATCTTTCCTGTCAAGTTAACAAGTTATGGTGAAAAAATATTTGCTGAGATTCCAGGAAACTCAAAATTCTGTGGAATCACTGCAAATGCTTTCCAATGAAAGTTTCTTGCCCTTGCCTCTGCTTAGGGTTACTTCAACAGAAATCAAAGCATAGAGATCGCACTGAGAACTGGTTGAGTGAGTTTCAGTTTCAAGCAGCTGGCATAAACTGTGTTTGGTTTATAATTCCAAATGCATACGTCCCTGTAAGGAAAAGTGGATTGAAACCTAAAAATTCAAAATGTTCCTGCACACGAACTTTTCATCCTAGAAGAACAACATTTGGGTAGCTAACTGCAACTGCTATACTCATTTTTCCTGACCAGGATCATCAATATCAGGTGAGTAAATAGTTGCAGAGATTCCAGTTAACTTGGAGCTCTGTTGAAGCTCTGGAGATGCTTTCTCAGGAAAGCGTATGTTCCTCGCCTGCACTTAGGACCACTTCAAGAGGGAACAAAGCACAGAGAGCACACCAGGAACTAATTGAGTAAGTCAAGCTTCAAGCAGCTCGCACAAACAGTGTTTGATTTAGAGTTCAAAATGCATGTATCCCTGGAGGGGAAAATGAAGTGAAACCTAAAAATTCAAAGTTTTCCTGCAAACGAACGTTTCAATCGAGAAGCACGAAATTTGAACAGCCAAGGACAACTTGTATAGTTATCTCTCCTGTCGAATATCAAGAAGATCGGGTGAAACAATATTAGCTGAGATTCCAGTAAACTCATAGTACTACGGAAGATCTGCAAACACATTAAAATGAAAGTATATTTTCCTTGCCGCTGCTTAGGGCTACTTCATCAGGAAAGAAAGCATAGAGAGCGCACTGAGAACTATCTGAGTGAGTCAAGTTTCATGCAGTTAGCACAAACCGTGTTTGATTTAGATGTTAAAATGCATGTTTCCGTATCGGGGAAAAGGTAGTAAAACATAAATATTCAAAGTCATCCTGCAAAGGAATGATTCAACCTAGCAGAACAAAATTTTTGCAGCGAAGCGCAACTGGTATACACATTTTTCCTACCAAGTATCAACAAGATAGGGTGACAAAATATTTGCTGAGGTTTCAGTAATCTCTGAGTTTTTTGGAAGCTCGGTGAATACTTTCCAAAGAAAGTGTGTTTTCCTTGCCTCTGCTTAGGGCTACTTCAACAGGGAACAAGGCATAGAGAGTGCACGGAGAACTAGTTGAGTGAGTCAAGTTACAAGCACACAGCAAAAACCGTGTTTGATTTAGAGTTCCAAATGCATGTATCCCTATAGGGGAAAATGAGGTGAAACCTAAAAACCCAAAGTTTTCCTGCAAACGAACATTTCAATCGAGAAGCACAAAATTTGAACACCAAGGACAACTTGTATAGTTATCTCCCCTGTCGAATATCAAGAAGATCGGGTGAAACAATATTAGCTGAGATTCCAGTAAACTCCTAGTACCACGGAAGCTCTGCAAACACTTTAAAATGAAAGTATATTTTCCTTGCCGGTGCTGAGGGCTACTTCATCAGGAAACAAAGCATAGAGAGTGCACTGAGAACTAACTGAGTGAGTCAAGTTTCATGCAGCTAGTACAAACCTTGTTTGAGTTAGAGTTAAAATGCATGTATCCCTATAGGGGAAAGTGAAGTGAAACCTAAGATTTCAAAGTCTTCCGGCAAACGAACTATTCAACCTAGAAGATCTAAATTTGGGCAGCCAAATGCAACCGGTATACTTATCTTTCCTGTCAAGTTAACAACAATTTAGGGTGAAAAAATATTTGCTGAGATTCCAGGAAACTCAAAGTTCTGTGGAATCACTGCAAATGCTTTCCAATGAAAGTTTCTTGCCCTTGCCTCTGCTTAGGGTTACTTCAACAGAAATCAAATCATACAGATTGCACTGAGAACTAGTTGAGTGAGTTTCAGTTTCAAGCAGCTGACATAAACCGTGTTTGGGTTATAATTCCAAATGCATACGTCCCTGTAAGGAAAAGTGAAGTGAAACCTAAAAATTCAAAGTGTTCCTGAACACGATTTTCAACCTAGAAACACGAAATTTTGGGAGCCGAATGCAACAGATATACTCATCTTTCTTACCTAGTATCAACAAGATCAAGTGAGAAAATATTCGCTGAAATTCCAGTAAACTTGGGAGTTTTGTGGAAGCTCTGCAAACACTTACATAAAAAAGCGTATTTTCCTTGCCTCTGCTTGCGGATACTGCAGCAGGGGACAATGCATAGAGAGTGCACTGAGAACTAATTGAGTGAGGGAAGTTTCCAAGAGGTATCACAAACTGTGTTTGATTTAGCATTCCAAATGCATGTATTCATAAAGGTAAAAAAGAAGTGAAACCTAAAAATTCAAAGTCTTCCTGCAAAGGAACTCTTCAACATAAGATTACAAAATTTGGTCTGCCAAGTGCAACCCCTATACTCATTTTTGCTGCCAAGTATCAACAAGATCGGGTGAAAAAACATTTGCTGAGAGTCCAGTAATCTCTGAGTTCTGTGTATGCTCTACAAACACTTTCAAATGAAAGTCTATTTTTTTTTTTAATTTTTTATTGTGGGTTGTTCAAAACATTACAAATTTCTTGACATATCATATTCCACACTTTGATTCTAGTGGGTTATGAACTCCCACCTTCACCCCATACACAGATTGCAGATTCACATCAGTTACACATCCATTGATTTACAAATTGCCATACTAGTGTCTGTTGTGCTCCGCTGCCTTTCCCATCATCCACCCTCCCCCCTCCCCACCTCTCCCCTCCCCTCCCCTCCTCTCTCTCTACCCCCTCCACTGTATAACCCTGAGGGTCTCCTTCCATTACCGTGCAATTTACCTTCTCTCTCCCTTTCCCTCCCACCTCTCATCCCTGTTAAATGTTAATCTTCTTCTCCTGTTCTTCGTCCCTACTCTGTTCTTAGTTACTTTCCTTATATCAAAGAAGACATTTGGCATTTGTTTTTTAGGGATTGGCTAGCTTCACTTAGCATAATCTGCTCTAATGCCATCCATTTCCCTGTAAATTCTATGATTTTGTCATTTTTTAATGCAGAGTAATACTCCATTGTGTATAAATGCCACATTTTTTTTATCCATTCGTCTATTGAAGGGCATCTAGGTTGGTTCCACAGTCTTGCTATTGTGAACTGTGCTGCTATGAACATCGATGTAGCAGTGTCCCTGTAGCATGCTCTTTTTAGGTCTTTAGGGAATAGACCAAGAAGGGGAATAGCTGGGTCAAATGGTGGCTCCATTCCCAGCTTTCCAAGAAATCTCCATACTGCTTTCCAAATTGGCTGCACCAATCTGCAGTCCCACCAGCAATGTACAAGTGTACCCTTTTCCCCACATCCTCGCCAGCACTTGTTGTTGTTTGACTTCCTAATGGCTGCCAATCTTACTGGAGTGAGATGGTATCTTAGGGTGGTTTTGATTTGCATTTCTCTGACAGCTAGAGATGTTGAGCATTTTTTCATGTACTTGTTGATTGACTGTATGTCCTCCTCTGTGAAGTGTCTGTTCAGGTCCTTGGCCCATTTGTTGATTGGGTTGTTTGTTCTCTTATTGTCTAATTTTTTGAGTTCTTTGTATACTCTGGATATTAGGGCTCTATCTGAAGTGTGAGGAGTAAAGATTTGTTCCCAGGATGTAGGCTCCCTATTTACCTCTCTTATTGTTTCTTTTGCTGAGAAAAAACTTCTTAGTTTGAGTAAGTCCCATTTGTTGATTCTAGTTATTAACTTTTGTGCTATGGGTGTCCTATTGAGGAATTTGGAGCCCGACCCCACCGACTGTAGATCGTAGCCAACTTTTTCTTCTATCAGACGGCGCGTCTCTGATTTGATATCAAGTTCCTTGATCCATTTTGAATTCACTTTTGTGCATGGCGAGAGAAAGGGATTCAGTTTCATTTTGTTGCATATGGATTTCCAGTTTTCCCAGCACCATTTGTTGAAGATGCTATCCTTCCTCCATTGCATGCTTTTAGCCCCTTTATCAAATATAAGATAGTTGTAGTTTTGTGGATTGGTTTCTGTGTCCTCTATTCTGTACCATTGGTCCACACGCCTGTTTTGGTACCAGTACCATGCTGTTTTTGTTACTATTGCTCTGTAGTATAGTTTGAAGTCTGGTATCGCTATACCGCCTGATTCACACTTCTTGCTTAGCATTGTTTTTGCTATTCTGGGTCTTTTATTTTTCCATATGAATTTCATGATTGCTTTCTCTATTTCTACAAGAAATGCCATTGGGATTTTGATTGGCATTGCATTAAACCTATAGAGAACTTTTGGTAATATCGCCATTTTGATGATGTTAGTTCTGCCTATCCATGAACAGGGTATATTTTTCCATCTTCTAAGATCTTCTTCTATTTCTCTCTTTAGGGTTCTGTAGTTTTCATTGTATAAGTCTTTCACCTCTTTTGTTAGGTTGATTCCCAAGTATTTTATTTTTTTTGAAGATATTGTGAATGGAGTGGTTGTCCTCATTTCCATTTCAGAGGATTTGTCGCTGATATACAGGAATGCCTTTGATTTATGCGTGTTGATTTTATATCCTGCCACTTTGCTGAATTCATTTATTAGCTCTAATAGTTTCTTTGTAGAGCCTTTTGGGTCTGCTAGGTATAGAATCATATCATCTGCAAATAGTGATAATTTAAGTTCTTCTTTTCCTA
>NW_026692743.1:0-49006 GCF_021218885.2 Marmota monax | reverse complement strand
TTAGGGTTAGTGTCAGATTCAGGGTTAGTTTTCGGGTTAGGGTTAGAACTCGAATTATGGCTAAAGTTGGTAGTAGTTGTACGGTTAGGGTTTTGTTCTAGTTAAGGGTTAGGGATATACATTGGTTTTGTTTTAGGGCTAGGGCTATGGTTATGGCTAGATTATGGATTAGCATCAGTGTTAGGGCTAGTGTTAGGTTGAGGTTTAGGCTTAGGTTGAGGGTTACATTTAGAGTTAGTGTTAGATCTAGGGTTAGGGTAGGGCTAGGGCTAGGGTTAGGGTGAGGGTTAGGGTTATGGTAATGAATATGGTTAGAACTAGGGATTCTGTAGAGTGAGAATTAGAGTTAGTCATAGTAGTAGTCTTAGGGTTAGGTTTAGGGTTAGGGCTAAATTAGGGCTAGGATTAGAGCTAGGGTTAGGACTAGGGTTAGGGCTAAATTGGGGCTAGGATTAGGACTAGGGTTAGTGTTAGAGTTAGGGCTAGGATTAGGGCTAGAGATAGGGTTAGGGTTAGAGCTAAATTAGGGCTTAGGATTAGGGCTAGGGTTAGTGTTGGGGTCAGGCTACATTAGGGCTAGTATTAAGGCTAGGGTTAGTGTTAGGGTTAGACTAAGGGGTTGGGCTAGAGTTAGGGTTAGCATTGGTGTTAAGGTAAAGTTTAGGGCAATGGGTGGGGTTATAGCTAGCTTTAGGTATAGGGTGAGCTTTAGAATTAGGATTAGGCCTAGGGTTATGTTTCAGTTTAGGATTAAGTCTAGGTTTAGGGCTAGGTTAAGGTCTAGGGTTTCTGTTAGGGTTATGGCTAGGACCAGGTCTAGGGCTAATATCAGGTCTAGGGTTAATGTTAAAAATAGTTTTAGGGTTAGGTTATGATTAGGTCTATTGTAAGAGTTAGGTTTAGGTTAAAGGTCAGCTTTAGGGCTAGGGTTATTATTAGGGCCAGGAACAGTGTCAGAGTTAGCATTTGGTTTAGCTAAAGGTTTAGGGATAAGGCTCGAATTAGCATTAGGGTTAGGTTTAGGATTAGGGTAATGGATAAGGTTTAGTTTAGGTTTCAGTTAAGGTTTAGTGTAATGGATGAGTTAGGTTTAGCAATCGGGTTAGGGTTACCATTAGTGTTAGGGTTATGTTTAGTGTAATGGAGAGGTGTAGAGCTAGGGTTAGGGCTAGGTTATGGTTTGGATCAACTCTAGGATTAGGGCTAGGTTTAGGAGTAGAATTAGGGTGTGATTTAGGGTAAGTTTTAGGGTTAGGGTAAGTGTTAAGTTTAGGGCTAGGGTTATAGTTAAGTTAGGGTAAGGGTTAGTGTTTGAACTAGAATTAGGGCTAGGGCGAGGGTTAGGTTTAGGTTTAGGTCTAGGTTTACATTTATGTTTAGAGTTAGGTTTAGTGTTAGGGATGGGGTTTTAATTAGGGTTAGGGTTAGGGTAATGGATATGTTTAGAGCTAAAGTTCAGACTAGGTTTAATGTTAGGATTACAGCTAGGGTTAGGGTTAGGGTTTAGGATAGAGCTAGGGTTATGTTTAGTGTAAAGGTTAGGGTTAGGTCTAAGGCGAGGCATAGTTTAGGGCTAGGTTTAGTGCTAGGTTTAGGCTAAGGGTTATGCTTAGAGCTAAGTTTAGGCCTAGGTTTAGGGCTAGGTTTTATGTTATGTTTAGGGCTAGGGTTAGGACTATAGTTAATGTAAGAGCTAGGGTTATGTTTAGGGCTAGTTTTAGGGTTAGGGTTATGTCTAGGTCTAGTGTTATGTCTAGGTTGTGAGTTAGTGTCATGTTTAAAGCTAGGTTCAGTGTTAGAATTAGGGTCAGTTTTTGGGATAGGGTTAGGGTTAGCATTAGAGCCAGAATTAGGACTAGGTTTAGGTCTAGGGGTAGGGTAATTGTTCGGTTTATGTTAAGGGTTATTGTTAGTGCTCATGGTAGTTTTTTGTTTAGGTCTAGGTCTAGAGTTATAACTATATTTAGGATTAACTTTGGGTCTAAGTCTAGTGTTAGGCTTACATATAGGTATAGGGTTACCAGTAGGGCTAGTGTTAGGGTTTGGTTTAGGGTTAGGGTCAGGTTTAGACCTAGGGTTACTGTTAGGGTCATATGAGGGTCAGGGATAGGTTTAGAGGTAGAATGAGGGCTAGGGTTAAGACTAGTATTATGATTAGAGTTTAAGTTAGGCTAAGGATTAGAATTAAGATTAGGGTTAGCATTTGGGTTAAGGTTTTGCTTAGTGTAAGGAATAGGGTTAGAGTTAGGGTTAGGGTTAGGGTTAAGGTTAGGGTTAGGCCTAGTATTATGGTTAAAGCTAAGTTTAGGGCTTGGATTAGGTGTAGAATTTGTGTTAGGGTTAGGGCTACGGTTAGGACAATGACTAATGTATGAACTAGGGTTATGATTAAGGCTAGTTTCAGGGTTAGGTTAAGGCTAGATATAGTGTTAAGGTTAATTTTAGGTTAGGGTGGTGTTTAGAGCTAGGATTAGTGTTAGGGTCAGTGTCAGGGTCAGGGTTAGTTTTAGAGTTAGTTTTAGGGTTAGTTGTAGGGTTAGGGTTTGATTTAGGTTAAGGGTTAAGATTAGGGCTATGGCTTGGTTTTGGTTTATGGCTAGGGCTAGGGATAGGGCACATTTTAGGATTAGCATTATGGTTAGGGGTAGTGTTAGGGTTTGGTTTAGGCTTATTTTAGAGTTAAATTTAGAGTTAGGTTTAGATTTAGACTTAGGCTTAGATCTAGGATTAGGATTAAGGCTAAGGATAGAACTAGGGCTAGGGTTAGGGCAAGAATTCAAGTTAGTCTTATGGCTAGGTTTAGGGTTAGGTTAGGATTAAATAAAGGCTAGGATTAGCACTAGGCTTTGTGTTAGGCCTAGGTTTAGGGTGAGGGTTAGGGTTAGGTTTAGGGTTATGGTTAGTTTTGGGGTATAGGATGAGGTTATATGTAGGTTTAGGGCTAGGATGAGGAATAGAACTAGGGTTAGGGCTCGGGTTATGGTTCAGGCTAGGATTAAGCCTAGGTTTAGTGCTAAGATTATGGCTAGAGCTAATTTCAGGTCTAGTGTTATGGTTAAAAATAGTTTTAGGTTTAGGTTTATGGCTACATCTAGTGTAAGGGTTAGGTTTAGGGTTAGGTTCAGGGTTAGGTTCAGGTTTAGACCTAAGGGTACTCTTAGGGTCAGGGTCATGATTAGTGTTTTGGATAGGTTAAGGTTTAATGTTAGGGCTCGAATTAGCATTAGAGTTAGGATTAGGGTAAAGATAGTGTTAGGTTTAGGTTTCAGGTTAGGTTTAGGGTAATGGATAGGGTTAGGATTAGTGATACGGTTAGGTTTAGGCCCAGGTTTAGCATTAGGGATAGGGTTATGGTTAGGGTAATGGATAGGGTTAGAGATAGGGGTACAGCTAGGGTTATTGTTACGATTATTGATAGGGTGAGGGTGAGGGTTAAATCTAGGGTTACAGCTAGGGTTATAGTTATGATTAATGATAGGGTTAGGGTTAGGAGTAAATCTCGAATAAGGCTAGGTTTTGGGTTAAATTAAGGCTAGGTTTAGGGTAACAGCTAATGTAAATACCTGGGTTGTGATTAGGGCTAATTTTAGGGTTAGGGTTAGGGCTAGGTCTATTGTTATGTTTAGGCATAGGGTAAGGGTGATGTTTAGAGCTAGGGTTAGTGTTAAGGTCAGAGTCAGGGTCAGGGTTAGTTTTAGGGTTTGGCTTAGAACTCGAATTATGGATAGAGTTATGGCTAAGTGTAGGGTTAGGGCTTAGTTTTTATTAAGGGTTAGGGTTAGGTCTATGGCTTGGTTTTGTTTTAGGGCTAGGGTTAGAGCTAGTTTTAGGATTAGCCTTAGGGTTAGGGCTAGTGTTAGGTTTAGGTTTAGGCTAAGGTTTATGGTTAGATTTAGAGTTAGGGTTAGATCTAGGGTTGCTGCTAGGGCTATGAATAGGGCTAGTGTTAGACCTATGGTTTGGGCTAGGATTATGGTTCCAGTAAAGTATAGGGTTAGAACTATGATTAGGACTAAGGTGATAGAGTTAGTCTTTGGGCTAGGGTTAGGGTTAAGGTTAGGGATAGGGCTAAATTAGATCTAAGATTAGGGCTAGGGGTAGTGTTAGAGTTAGGCCTAGGGTTATGGTTAGGATTATAATTAAGGCTATGTTTAGGGCTAGGATAAGGGCTAGGGTTTGTGTTAGGGTTAGGGCTAGTATCATGACTAGGGCTAATATCAGGCCTAGGTTTATGCTTAGGGATAGTTTTGGGGTTAGTTTTATGGCTAAGTCTAGTATAAGGGTTAGGTATAGGGTAAGAGTGAGGTTTAGAGCTAGGAGATTTATTAGGGTCAGTGTCAGTGTTAGGGTTAGGTTTAGGTTTGAGTTTAGGGTTAGGGCTCGAATTATCATTAGAGTTAGGGTTAGGGTAATGATTGTATTAGGTCTAGGGTTCAGGGTAGGTTTAGGGTAATTGATAAGTTTGGGGATAGTGATATGTTTAGGGTTAGGCTTAGGGTTAACATTAGGGTAAGGATTATGTTTAGGTTAATGATACAGTTAGACTTAAGTTTAGGGCAAGTGTTATGGTTAGAATTAGGTCTTGATTTAGGGTTAGGGTGAGGGTTAGAACTAGGGTTAGGTTAAGGTTATGTTTAGTGTAAGGGTTAGGTTCTGAGCTATGGTTAGGGCTAGGCTCAGTGTTAGGTTCAGGATTAGGTCTAGGGATAGGATTACAGTAGGTTTTGGTTTAGGGTTATGGTTAGGGTTAGACCTAAGATTAAAGGTGAGGTCAGTAGAAGGGTCAGGGTTAGTGTTAGGGTTTTGGATAGGGTTAGATCTAGAATGAGGGCAAGCATAAGGGCTATTAATAAGGTTAGTGTTTTGGTTAGCCTAAGGATTAGGGATAGTTCTAGGGTTACCCTTAGGTTTAATGTTTTGCTTAAGTAAGGGATTGGTTTAGAGCTAGTTTATGGTTAGAGTTAGGGTTAAAACTAGGTTTAGGACTCGGATTAGGCATAGGTTTTGTGTTAGGGTTAGGGCTATGGTTAGGGCAATGGCTAATGTAAGAACTAGGGTTACCATTAGGGTTAGTTTTAGTGTTAGGGTATGGGTTAGTTTTAGTGTTAGGGTTAGGTTTAAGGTTAGGGTGATATTTTTAGCTAGGGTTCATGTTAGAATAGGAATCAGGGTCAGGCTTAGTTTTAGGGTTAGAGTTTAAACTCGAATTAGGGCTAGGTTTAGTGTTAGGGTTTAGTTTAAGGTGAGGGCAGTGTTTAGAGTTAGGGTGAGTGTTAGGATATGAGTCAGCATCAGGGTTGGTTTTAGGGTTTGGGTTAAGACACGATCTAGGGCTAGGGTTAGGTCTAATTGTAGTTTTAGAGTTTGGTTTAAGTTAAGGTTTAGAGTTAGGGCTAACACTATTTTTTGTATTAGTCCTATGGTTAGGTTTAGGGCTAGTGTTAGTGTTAGGCTCTCCTATCCCTTTTGCTAACTCTAACCCTATCAATTACCATACAAATAACATGAACCCGAAACACAAACCTATCATTACCCTATCCAAACCCTAATGCTAATTCAAGTCTAAACATAAACCCTAACCTAAACCAAACCTGAAACCTAATTCTAACCCTAATAATAACCCTAGCTCTAAACCTGAACCTTACCCTAACCTGAACACTTACACTAGACCTAGCCAAAAATCTAACTCTCAATCTATGCCTAATGTAAGCCTAGACCTGACATTAGCCCTACCCCTAATTCTTGCCATAACCCTAAAACAAATCCTAGCCCTCATCCTAGCCCTAAACCTAGCCTTATTACTAAATCAATCCATAACTCTAGTTCTGACTGAAATTCTAACCTTTGACCTAGCTCTAAAACTAAATTTAACCCCATCCCTTCCCCTAATCCTAACCCTATCCCTAAATCTAAACCTAAGCCTAAACTAGGCCTAACCCTAGTACAAACACTAGACCTAATCCTAGCCCTAATTTAGCCCTAAACCTAACCTAACCCTAGCCCTAAGACTAACTCTAACTCTTGTCCTAGCCATATTTCTACTTCTAACCCTATCCCTTACCATAATCCTATCACTTGCCTTTACCTTAGCCCTAACCCTAGCTCTAGCCCTAATCCTATATCAAACCCTAACTCTAACTCTAACCCTAACCCTAAGCTAAACATCTCACTAACACAAGCTGTAACACTAATGCTAGTCTGAAAACTAGCCCTAACCTAGCCCTAGCCCTACAAAACAACCTAGCCATAGTCCTAACCTTAACCTTTAACATAAACCAAACACTAAGCCTACACCTAGCCCTAAACCTAGCTCTAATTCGAGTCCTATGCCTAACCCTAAAACAAACCCTGACCCTGACTCTGACCCTAACACTAACCCTAGCTCTAAACATCACTCAAAACCTAAACCTAAACCAAACCTAGCCCTAACCCTAACCCTAAAACTAGTTCTAATCATAACCCTAGTACTTACATTGGCTCTAGTTCTAAACCTTGCCCTAACCTAACCCATAACCTATCTGTAATTGGAGCCATAACACTACCTTTAACCCTAAACATAACCCTAAATCTAGACCTAACCCTTACTCTAAACCTAACCCTAACCTAACCCTAACCCCTGACATAACCCAAAACCTAACCCTAAACCTAGCCTTAATCCTAACCATAAACCTAGACCTAATCCCAGCTGTAACACTATTCATTAACCCAATCCTAATACTAACCCTAGTGCAAAACCTACGATAGAACTGAGAACTAACTGAGTGAGTCAAGTTTCATGCAGCTAGTACCAACCGGGTTTGAGTTAGAGTTCCAAATGCATGTATCCCTATAGGGGAAAATGAAGTGAAACCTAAAACTTCAAAGTGTTCCTGCCAACGAACTATTCAACCTAGAAGATCTAAATTTGGGCAGCCAAATGCAACCGGTCTGCTTATCTTTCCTGTTGAGTAACAACAAGTTAGGGTGAAAAAATGTTTGCTTAGAATCCAGGAAACTCACCGTTCTGTGGAATCACTGCAAATGCTTTCAACTGAAAGTTTCTTTCCCTTGCCTCTGCTTAGGGTTACTTCAACAGAAAACAAAGCATAGAGATCACACTGAGAACTAGTTGAGTGAGTTTCAGTTTCAAGCAGCTGGCATAAACCGTGTTTGATGTATAATTCCAAATGCATGTATCCCTATAAGGAAGAGTGAAGTGAAACCTAAAAATTCAAAAGTGTTCCCGCAAACGAACTTTTCAACCTAGAAGAACGAAATTTGGGTAGCTAAGTGCAACTGGTAAACTCACCTTTCCGGACAAGTATCATCAAGATCAGGTGAGTCAATATTTGCAGAGATTCCAGTTAACGTGGAGCTCTGTTGAAGCTCTGTAAGTGCTTTCTTAGGAAAGCGTATGTTCCTTGCCTCCACTTAGGACCACTTCACCAGGGAGCCAATCACAGAGAGCACACCAGGAACTAATTGAGTGAGTCAAGCTTCAAGCAGCTGGCACAAACAGTGTTTGATTTAGAGTTCCAAATGCATGTATTCCTATAGGTTGAAATGAAGAGAAACCCCCCAAATTCAATGTCTTCCTGAAAGCAAATGTTTCAACGTAGAAGAACGAAATTTTGGCAGCCAAATGCAACTGGTATGCTCATCTTTCTTACCTGGTATCAACAAGATCAAATGAAAAAATATTCGCTGAAATTCCAGTAAACTCGGGAGTTTTGTGGAAGCTCTGCAAACACTTACATAAGAAAGTGTATTTTCCTTGCCTCTGCTTGGGGATACTTCAGCAGGGGACAATGCATAAAGAGCCACTGAGAACTCATTGAGTGGGCCAAGTTTCAAACAGGTCTCACAAACTGTGTTTGATTGAGCATTCCAAATGCATGTATTCATATAGGGAAAAAAGAAGTTAAACCTGAAAATTCAAAGTGTTCCTGCAAAGGAACTCTTCAACATAAGGTGACGAAATTTGGGCTGCCAAGTGCAACTCATATACTCAGTTTTGCTGCCAAGTATCAACAAGATCGGGTGAAAAAATATTTGCTGAGAGTCCAGTAAACTCTGTTCTGTGGATGCTCTACAAACACTTTCAAATGAAAGTTTATTTTTCTCTGCTCCGCTTCGGTGTACATAAACCGGTAACAAAGCATAGAGAGCACAATGAGAATTCATTCAGTGAGTCAATTTTCAAGCAGCTCGCACAAACCGTGTTTGATTTAGATTTCCAAAAGCATGTATCCCTATAGGGGAAAATGTAGTAAAACCTAAGTAATCCAAGTCATCCTGCAAAGGAATGATTCAACCTAGCAGAACAAAATTTGTGCTGCCAAGAGCAACTGGTATACACATTTTTTTCTACCAAGAATCAACAAGTTTGGGTGAATAAACATTTGCTGAGATTCCAGTAAACTCAGAGTTCTGTGCAAGCTTTGCAAATGCTTTCCAATGAAAGTGTATGTTCCTTGCCTCCGCTTAGAGCTACTACCACAGGGAACAAAGCATAGAGAGCACAGCGAGAACTAATTGAGTGAGTCAAGTTTGAAGAAGCTAGCACAAACCGTGTTTGATATACAGATCCAAATGCGTGTATCCCTATAAGGGAAAAGGAGGTGAAACTTAAAATTCAAAGTGCTCCTGCAAGCGAACGCTTCAACCCTGAAGAACGAAATTTGGGCAGCCAAGTGAAACCGGTATACTCGTCTTTGCTGCCAAGTATCATCAAGATCGGGTGAAAAAATTTTGCTGAGATTCCAGTAAACTCAGAGTTCTGTGGAAGCTCGGCACACACTTTCCAATGAAAGTATATTTTCCTTGCCTCTGCTTAGGGCTACTTCAACAGGAAGCAAAGCATAGAGAGTGCACTGAGAACTAACTGAGTGAGTCAAGTTTCATGCAGCTAGTACCAACCGCGTTTGAGTTAGAGTTCCAAATGCATGTATCCCTATAGGGGAAAATGAAGTGAAACCTAAAACTTCAAAGTGTTCCTGCCAACGAACTATTCAACCTAGAAGATCTAAATTTGGGCAGCCAAATGCAACCGGTCTGCTTATCTTTCCTGTCGAGTAACAACAAGTTAGGGTGAAAAAATGTTTGCTGAGAATCCAGGAAACTCACCGTTCTGTGGAATCACTGCAAATGCTTTCAAATGAAAGTTTCTTTCCCTTGCCTCTGCTTAGGGTTACTTCAACAGAAAACAAAGCATAGAGATCACACTGAGAACTAGTTGAGTGAGTTTCAGTTTCAAGCAGCTGGCATAAACCGTGTTTGATGTATAATTCCAAATGCATGTATCCCTATAAGGAAGAGTGAAGTGAAACCTAAAAATTCAAAAGTGTTCCCGCAAACGAACTTTTCAACCTAGAAGAACGAAATTTGGGTAGCTAAGTGCAACTGGTAAACTCACCTTTCCGGACAAGTATCATCAAGATCAGGTGAGTCAATATTTGCAGAGATTCCAGTTAACGTGGAGCTCTGTTGAAGCTCTGTAAGTGCTTTCTTAGGAAAGCGTATGTTCCTTGCCTCCACTTAGGACCACTTCACCAGGGAGCCAATCACAGAGAGCACACCAGGAACTAATTGAGTGAGTCAAGCTTCAAGCAGCTGGCACAAACAGTGTTTGATTTAGAGTTCCAAATGCATGTATTCCTATAGGTTGAAATGAAGAGAAACCCCCCAAATTCAATGTCTTCCTGAAAGCAAATGTTTCAACGTAGAAGAACGAAATTTTGGCAGCCAAATGCAACTGGTATGCTCATCTTTCTTACCTGGTATCAACAAGATCAAGTGAAAAAATATTCGCTGAAATTCCAGTAAACTCGGGAGTTTTGTGGAAGCTCTGCAAACACTTACATAAGAAAGTGTATTTTCCTTGCCTCTGCTTGGGGATACTTCAGCAGGGGACAATGCATAAAGAGCCACTGAGAACTCATTGAGTGGGCCAAGTTTCAAACAGGTCTCACAAACTGTGTTTGATTGAGCATTCCAAATGCATGTATTCATATAGGGGAAAAAAGAAGTTAAACCTGAAAATTCAAAGTGTTCCTGCAAAGGAACTCTTCAACATAAGGTGACGAAATTTGGGCTGCCAAGTGCAACTCATATACTCAGTTTTGCTGCCAAGTATCAACAAGATCGGGTGAAAAAATATTTGCTGAGAGTCCAGTAAACTCTGTTCTGTGGATGCTCTACAAACACTTTCAAATGAAAGTTTATTTTTCTCTGCTCCGCTTCGGTGTACATAAACCGGTAACAAAGCATAGAGAGCACAATGAGAATTCATTCAGTGAGTCAATTTTCAAGCAGCTCGCACAAACCGTGTTTGATTTAGATTTCCAAAAGCATGTATCCCTATAGGGGAAAATGTAGTAAAACCTAAGTAATCCAAGTCATCCTGCAAAGGAATGATTCAACCTAGCAGAACAAAATTTGTGCTGCCAAGAGCAACTGGTATACACATTTTTTTCTACCAAGAATCAACAAGTTTGGGTGAATAAACATTTGCTGAGATTCCAGTAAACTCAGAGTTCTGTGCAAGCTTTGCAAATGCTTTCCAATGAAAGTGTATGTTCCTTGCCTCCGCTTAGAGCTACTACCACAGGGAACAAAGCATAGAGAGCACAGCGAGAACTAATTGAGTGAGTCAAGTTTGAAGAAGCTAGCACAAACCGTGTTTGATATACAGATCCAAATGCGTGTATCCCTATAAGGGAAAAGGAGGTGAAACTTAAAATTCAAAGTGCTCCTGCAAGCGAACGCTTCAACCCTGAAGAACGAAATTTGGGCAGCCAAGTGAAACCGGTATACTCGTCTTTGCTGCCAAGTATCATCAAGATCGGGTGAAAAAATTTTGCTGAGATTCCAGTAAACTCAGAGTTCTGTGGAAGCTCGGCACACACTTTCCAATGAAAGTATATTTTCCTTGCCTCTGCTTAGGGCTACTTCAACAGGAAGCAAAGCATAGAGAGTGCACTGAGAACTAACTGAGTGAGTCAAGTTTCATGCAGCTAGTACCAACCGCGTTTGAGTTAGAGTTCCAAATGCATGTATCCCTATAGGGGAAAATGAAGTGAAACCTAAAACTTCAAAGTGTTCCTGCCAACGAACTATTCAACCTAGAAGATCTAAATTTGGGCAGCCAAATGCAACCGGTCTGCTTATCTTTCCTGTCGAGTAACAACAAGTTAGGGTGAAAAAATGTTTGCTGAGAATCCAGGAAACTCACCGTTCTGTGGAATCACTGCAAATGCTTTCAAATGAAAGTTTCTTTCCCTTGCCTCTGCTTAGGGTTACTTCAACAGAAAACAAAGCATAGAGATCACACTGAGAACTAGTTGAGTGAGTTTCAGTTTCAAGCAGCTGGCATAAACCGTGTTTGATGTATAATTCCAAATGCATGTATCCCTATAAGGAAGAGTGAAGTGAAACCTAAAAATTCAAAAGTGTTCCCGCAAACGAACTTTTCAACCTAGAAGAACGAAATTTGGGTAGCTAAGTGCAACTGGTAAACTCACCTTTCCGGACAAGTATCATCAAGATCAGGTGAGTCAATATTTGCAGAGATTCCAGTTAACGTGGAGCTCTGTTGAAGCTCTGTAAGTGCTTTCTTAGGAAAGCGTATGTTCCTTGCCTCCACTTAGGACCACTTCACCAGGGAGCCAATCACAGAGAGCACACCAGGAACTAATTGAGTGAGTCAAGCTTCAAGCAGCTGGCACAAACAGTGTTTGATTTAGAGTTCCAAATGCATGTATTCCTATAGGTTGAAATGAAGAGAAACCCCCCAAATTCAATGTCTTCCTGAAAGCAAATGTTTCAACGTAGAAGAACGAAATTTTGGCAGCCAAATGCAACTGGTATGCTCATCTTTCTTACCTGGTATCAACAAGATCAAGTGAAAAAATATTCGCTGAAATTCCAGTAAACTCGGGAGTTTTGTGGAAGCTCTGCAAACACTTACATAAGAAAGTGTATTTTCCTTGCCTCTGCTTGGGGATACTTCAGCAGGGGACAATGCATAAAGAGCCACTGAGAACTCATTGAGTGGGCCAAGTTTCAAACAGGTCTCACAAACTGTGTTTGATTGAGCATTCCAAATGCATGTATTCATATAGGGGAAAAAAGAAGTTAAACCTGAAAATTCAAAGTGTTCCTGCAAAGGAACTCTTCAACATAAGGTGACGAAATTTGGGCTGCCAAGTGCAACTCATATACTCAGTTTTGCTGCCAAGTATCAACAAGATCGGGTGAAAAAATATTTGCTGAGAGTCCAGTAAACTCTGTTCTGTGGATGCTCTACAAACACTTTCAAATGAAAGTTTATTTTTCTCTGCTCCGCTTCGGTGTACATAAACCGGTAACAAAGCATAGAGAGCACAATGAGAATTCATTCAGTGAGTCAATTTTCAAGCAGCTCGCACAAACCGTGTTTGATTTAGATTTCCAAAAGCATGTATCCCTATAGGGGAAAATGTAGTAAAACCTAAGTAATCCAAGTCATCCTGCAAAGGAATGATTCAACCTAGCAGAACAAAATTTGTGCTGCCAAGAGCAACTGGTATACACATTTTTTTCTACCAAGAATCAACAAGTTTGGGTGAATAAACATTTGCTGAGATTCCAGTAAACTCAGAGTTCTGTGCAAGCTTTGCAAATGCTTTCCAATGAAAGTGTATGTTCCTTGCCTCCGCTTAGAGCTACTACCACAGGGAACAAAGCATAGAGAGCACAGCGAGAACTAATTGAGTGAGTCAAGTTTGAAGAAGCTAGCACAAACCGTGTTTGATATACAGATCCAAATGCGTGTATCCCTATAAGGGAAAAGGAGGTGAAACTTAAAATTCAAAGTGCTCCTGCAAGCGAACGCTTCAACCCTGAAGAACGAAATTTGGGCAGCCAAGTGAAACCGGTATACTCGTCTTTGCTGCCAAGTATCATCAAGATCGGGTGAAAAAATTTTGCTGAGATTCCAGTAAACTCAGAGTTCTGTGGAAGCTCGGCACACACTTTCCAATGAAAGTATATTTTCCTTGCCTCTGCTTAGGGCTACTTCAACAGGAAGCAAAGCATAGAGAGTGCACTGAGAACTAACTGAGTGAGTCAAGTTTCATGCAGCTAGTACCAACCGCGTTTGAGTTAGAGTTCCAAATGCATGTATCCCTATAGGGGAAAATGAAGTGAAACCTAAAACTTCAAAGTGTTCCTGCCAACGAACTATTCAACCTAGAAGATCTAAATTTGGGCAGCCAAATGCAACCGGTCTGCTTATCTTTCCTGTCGAGTAACAACAAGTTAGGGTGAAAAAATGTTTGCTGAGAATCCAGGAAACTCACCGTTCTGTGGAATCACTGCAAATGCTTTCAAATGAAAGTTTCTTTCCCTTGCCTCTGCTTAGGGTTACTTCAACAGAAAACAAAGCATAGAGATCACACTGAGAACTAGTTGAGTGAGTTTCAGTTTCAAGCAGCTGGCATAAACCGTGTTTGATGTATAATTCCAAATGCATGTATCCCTATAAGGAAGAGTGAAGTGAAACCTAAAAATTCAAAAGTGTTCCCGCAAACGAACTTTTCAACCTAGAAGAACGAAATTTGGGTAGCTAAGTGCAACTGGTAAACTCACCTTTCCGGACAAGTATCATCAAGATCAGGTGAGTCAATATTTGCAGAGATTCCAGTTAACGTGGAGCTCTGTTGAAGCTCTGTAAGTGCTTTCTTAGGAAAGCGTATGTTCCTTGCCTCCACTTAGGACCACTTCACCAGGGAGCCAATCACAGAGAGCACACCAGGAACTAATTGAGTGAGTCAAGCTTCAAGCAGCTGGCACAAACAGTGTTTGATTTAGAGTTCCAAATGCATGTATTCCTATAGGTTGAAATGAAGAGAAACCCCCCAAATTCAATGTCTTCCTGAAAGCAAATGTTTCAACGTAGAAGAACGAAATTTTGGCAGCCAAATGCAACTGGTATGCTCATCTTTCTTACCTGGTATCAACAAGATCAAGTGAAAAAATATTCGCTGAAATTCCAGTAAACTCGGGAGTTTTGTGGAAGCTCTGCAAACACTTACATAAGAAAGTGTATTTTCCTTGCCTCTGCTTGGGGATACTTCAGCAGGGGACAATGCATAAAGAGCCACTGAGAACTCATTGAGTGGGCCAAGTTTCAAACAGGTCTCACAAACTGTGTTTGATTGAGCATTCCAAATGCATGTATTCATATAGGGGAAAAAAGAAGTTAAACCTGAAAATTCAAAGTGTTCCTGCAAAGGAACTCTTCAACATAAGGTGACGAAATTTGGGCTGCCAAGTGCAACTCATATACTCAGTTTTGCTGCCAAGTATCAACAAGATCGGGTGAAAAAATATTTGCTGAGAGTCCAGTAAACTCTGTTCTGTGGATGCTCTACAAACACTTTCAAATGAAAGTTTATTTTTCTCTGCTCCGCTTCGGTGTACATAAACCGGTAACAAAGCATAGAGAGCACAATGAGAATTCATTCAGTGAGTCAATTTTCAAGCAGCTCGCACAAACCGTGTTTGATTTAGATTTCCAAAAGCATGTATCCCTATAGGGGAAAATGTAGTAAAACCTAAGTAATCCAAGTCATCCTGCAAAGGAATGATTCAACCTAGCAGAACAAAATTTGTGCTGCCAAGAGCAACTGGTATACACATTTTTTTCTACCAAGAATCAACAAGTTTGGGTGAATAAACATTTGCTGAGATTCCAGTAAACTCAGAGTTCTGTGCAAGCTTTGCAAATGCTTTCCAATGAAAGTGTATGTTCCTTGCCTCCGCTTAGAGCTACTACCACAGGGAACAAAGCATAGAGAGCACAGCGAGAACTAATTGAGTGAGTCAAGTTTGAAGAAGCTAGCACAAACCGTGTTTGATATACAGATCCAAATGCGTGTATCCCTATAAGGGAAAAGGAGGTGAAACTTAAAATTCAAAGTGCTCCTGCAAGCGAACGCTTCAACCCTGAAGAACGAAATTTGGGCAGCCAAGTGAAACCGGTATACTCGTCTTTGCTGCCAAGTATCATCAAGATCGGGTGAAAAAATTTTGCTGAGATTCCAGTAAACTCAGAGTTCTGTGGAAGCTCGGCACACACTTTCCAATGAAAGTATATTTTCCTTGCCTCTGCTTAGGGCTACTTCAACAGGAAGCAAAGCATAGAGAGTGCACTGAGAACTAACTGAGTGAGTCAAGTTTCATGCAGCTAGTACCAACCGCGTTTGAGTTAGAGTTCCAAATGCATGTATCCCTATAGGGGAAAATGAAGTGAAACCTAAAACTTCAAAGTGTTCCTGCCAACGAACTATTCAACCTAGAAGATCTAAATTTGGGCAGCCAAATGCAACCGGTCTGCTTATCTTTCCTGTCGAGTAACAACAAGTTAGGGTGAAAAAATGTTTGCTGAGAATCCAGGAAACTCACCGTTCTGTGGAATCACTGCAAATGCTTTCAAATGAAAGTTTCTTTCCCTTGCCTCTGCTTAGGGTTACTTCAACAGAAAACAAAGCATAGAGATCACACTGAGAACTAGTTGAGTGAGTTTCAGTTTCAAGCAGCTGGCATAAACCGTGTTTGATGTATAATTCCAAATGCATGTATCCCTATAAGGAAGAGTGAAGTGAAACCTAAAAATTCAAAAGTGTTCCCGCAAACGAACTTTTCAACCTAGAAGAACGAAATTTGGGTAGCTAAGTGCAACTGGTAAACTCACCTTTCCGGACAAGTATCATCAAGATCAGGTGAGTCAATATTTGCAGAGATTCCAGTTAACGTGGAGCTCTGTTGAAGCTCTGTAAGTGCTTTCTTAGGAAAGCGTATGTTCCTTGCCTCCACTTAGGACCACTTCACCAGGGAGCCAATCACAGAGAGCACACCAGGAACTAATTGAGTGAGTCAAGCTTCAAGCAGCTGGCACAAACAGTGTTTGATTTAGAGTTCCAAATGCATGTATTCCTATAGGTTGAAATGAAGAGAAACCCCCCAAATTCAATGTCTTCCTGAAAGCAAATGTTTCAACGTAGAAGAACGAAATTTTGGCAGCCAAATGCAACTGGTATGCTCATCTTTCTTACCTGGTATCAACAAGATCAAGTGAAAAAATATTCGCTGAAATTCCAGTAAACTCGGGAGTTTTGTGGAAGCTCTGCAAACACTTACATAAGAAAGTGTATTTTCCTTGCCTCTGCTTGGGGATACTTCAGCAGGGGACAATGCATAAAGAGCCACTGAGAACTCATTGAGTGGGCCAAGTTTCAAACAGGTCTCACAAACTGTGTTTGATTGAGCATTCCAAATGCATGTATTCATATAGGGAAAAAAGAAGTTAAACCTGAAAATTCAAAGTGTTCCTGCAAAGGAACTCTTCAACATAAGGTGACGAAATTTGGGCTGCCAAGTGCAACTCATATACTCAGTTTTGCTGCCAAGTATCAACAAGATCGGGTGAAAAAATATTTGCTGAGAGTCCAGTAAACTCTGTTCTGTGGATGCTCTACAAACACTTTCAAATGAAAGTTTATTTTTCTCTGCTCCGCTTCGGTGTACATAAACCGGTAACAAAGCATAGAGAGCACAATGAGAATTCATTCAGTGAGTCAATTTTCAAGCAGCTCGCACAAACCGTGTTTGATTTAGATTTCCAAAAGCATGTATCCCTATAGGGGAAAATGTAGTAAAACCTAAGTAATCCAAGTCATCCTGCAAAGGAATGATTCAACCTAGCAGAACAAAATTTGTGCTGCCAAGAGCAACTGGTATACACATTTTTTTCTACCAAGAATCAACAAGTTTGGGTGAATAAACATTTGCTGAGATTCCAGTAAACTCAGAGTTCTGTGCAAGCTTTGCAAATGCTTTCCAATGAAAGTGTATGTTCCTTGCCTCCGCTTAGAGCTACTACCACAGGGAACAAAGCATAGAGAGCACAGCGAGAACTAATTGAGTGAGTCAAGTTTGAAGAAGCTAGCACAAACCGTGTTTGATATACAGATCCAAATGCGTGTATCCCTATAAGGGAAAAGGAGGTGAAACTTAAAATTCAAAGTGCTCCTGCAAGCGAACGCTTCAACCCTGAAGAACGAAATTTGGGCAGCCAAGTGAAACCGGTATACTCGTCTTTGCTGCCAAGTATCATCAAGATCGGGTGAAAAAATTTTGCTGAGATTCCAGTAAACTCAGAGTTCTGTGGAAGCTCGGCACACACTTTCCAATGAAAGTATATTTTCCTTGCCTCTGCTTAGGGCTACTTCAACAGGAAGCAAAGCATAGAGAGTGCACTGAGAACTAACTGAGTGAGTCAAGTTTCATGCAGCTAGTACCAACCGCGTTTGAGTTAGAGTTCCAAATGCATGTATCCCTATAGGGGAAAATGAAGTGAAACCTAAAACTTCAAAGTGTTCCTGCCAACGAACTATTCAACCTAGAAGATCTAAATTTGGGCAGCCAAATGCAACCGGTCTGCTTATCTTTCCTGTCGAGTAACAACAAGTTAGGGTGAAAAAATGTTTGCTGAGAATCCAGGAAACTCACCGTTCTGTGGAATCACTGCAAATGCTTTCAAATGAAAGTTTCTTTCCCTTGCCTCTGCTTAGGGTTACTTCAACAGAAAACAAAGCATAGAGATCACACTGAGAACTAGTTGAGTGAGTTTCAGTTTCAAGCAGCTGGCATAAACCGTGTTTGATGTATAATTCCAAATGCATGTATCCCTATAAGGAAGAGTGAAGTGAAACCTAAAAATTCAAAAGTGTTCCCGCAAACGAACTTTTCAACCTAGAAGAACGAAATTTGGGTAGCTAAGTGCAACTGGTAAACTCACCTTTCCGGACAAGTATCATCAAGATCAGGTGAGTCAATATTTGCAGAGATTCCAGTTAACGTGGAGCTCTGTTGAAGCTCTGTAAGTGCTTTCTTAGGAAAGCGTATGTTCCTTGCCTCCACTTAGGACCACTTCACCAGGGAGCCAATCACAGAGAGCACACCAGGAACTAATTGAGTGAGTCAAGCTTCAAGCAGCTGGCACAAACAGTGTTTGATTTAGAGTTCCAAATGCATGTATTCCTATAGGTTGAAATGAAGAGAAACCCCCCAAATTCAATGTCTTCCTGAAAGCAAATGTTTCAACGTAGAAGAACGAAATTTTGGCAGCCAAATGCAACTGGTATGCTCATCTTTCTTACCTGGTATCAACAAGATCAAGTGAAAAAATATTCGCTGAAATTCCAGTAAACTCGGGAGTTTTGTGGAAGCTCTGCAAACACTTACATAAGAAAGTGTATTTTCCTTGCCTCTGCTTGGGGATACTTCAGCAGGGGACAATGCATAAAGAGCCACTGAGAACTCATTGAGTGGGCCAAGTTTCAAACAGGTCTCACAAACTGTGTTTGATTGAGCATTCCAAATGCATGTATTCATATAGGGGAAAAAAGAAGTTAAACCTGAAAATTCAAAGTGTTCCTGCAAAGGAACTCTTCAACATAAGGTGACGAAATTTGGGCTGCCAAGTGCAACTCATATACTCAGTTTTGCTGCCAAGTATCAACAAGATCGGGTGAAAAAATATTTGCTGAGAGTCCAGTAAACTCTGTTCTGTGGATGCTCTACAAACACTTTCAAATGAAAGTTTATTTTTCTCTGCTCCGCTTCGGTGTACATAAACCGGTAACAAAGCATAGAGAGCACAATGAGAATTCATTCAGTGAGTCAATTTTCAAGCAGCTCGCACAAACCGTGTTTGATTTAGATTTCCAAAAGCATGTATCCCTATAGGGGAAAATGTAGTAAAACCTAAGTAATCCAAGTCATCCTGCAAAGGAATGATTCAACCTAGCAGAACAAAATTTGTGCTGCCAAGAGCAACTGGTATACACATTTTTTTCTACCAAGAATCAACAAGTTTGGGTGAATAAACATTTGCTGAGATTCCAGTAAACTCAGAGTTCTGTGCAAGCTTTGCAAATGCTTTCCAATGAAAGTGTATGTTCCTTGCCTCCGCTTAGAGCTACTACCACAGGGAACAAAGCATAGAGAGCACAGCGAGAACTAATTGAGTGAGTCAAGTTTGAAGAAGCTAGCACAAACCGTGTTTGATATACAGATCCAAATGCGTGTATCCCTATAAGGGAAAAGGAGGTGAAACTTAAAATTCAAAGTGCTCCTGCAAGCGAACGCTTCAACCCTGAAGAACGAAATTTGGGCAGCCAAGTGAAACCGGTATACTCGTCTTTGCTGCCAAGTATCATCAAGATCGGGTGAAAAAATTTTGCTGAGATTCCAGTAAACTCAGAGTTCTGTGGAAGCTCGGCACACACTTTCAAATGAAAGTATATTTTCCTTGCCTCTGCTTAGGGCTACTTCAACAGGAAGCAAAGCATAGAGAGTGCACTGAGAACTAACTGAGTGAGTCAAGTTTCATGCAGCTAGTACCAACCGCGTTTGAGTTAGAGTTCCAAATGCATGTATCCCTATAGGGGAAAATGAAGTGAAACCTAAAACTTCAAAGTGTTCCTGCCAACGAACTATTCAACCTAGAAGATCTAAATTTGGGCAGCCAAATGCAACCGGTCTGCTTATCTTTCCTGTCGAGTAACAACAAGTTAGGGTGAAAAAATGTTTGCTGAGAATCCAGGAAACTCACCGTTCTGTGGAATCACTGCAAATGCTTTCAAATGAAAGTTTCTTTCCCTTGCCTCTGCTTAGGGTTACTTCAACAGAAAACAAAGCATAGAGATCACACTGAGAACTAGTTGAGTGAGTTTCAGTTTCAAGCAGCTGGCATAAACCGTGTTTGATGTATAATTCCAAATGCATGTATCCCTATAAGGAAGAGTGAAGTGAAACCTAAAAATTCAAAAGTGTTCCCGCAAACGAACTTTTCAACCTAGAAGAACGAAATTTGGGTAGCTAAGTGCAACTGGTAAACTCACCTTTCCGGACAAGTATCATCAAGATCAGGTGAGTCAATATTTGCAGAGATTCCAGTTAACGTGGAGCTCTGTTGAAGCTCTGTAAGTGCTTTCTTAGGAAAGCGTATGTTCCTTGCCTCCACTTAGGACCACTTCACCAGGGAGCCAATCACAGAGAGCACACCAGGAACTAATTGAGTGAGTCAAGCTTCAAGCAGCTGGCACAAACAGTGTTTGATTTAGAGTTCCAAATGCATGTATTCCTATAGGTTGAAATGAAGAGAAACCCCCCAAATTCAATGTCTTCCTGAAAGCAAATGTTTCAACGTAGAAGAACGAAATTTTGGCAGCCAAATGCAACTGGTATGCTCATCTTTCTTACCTGGTATCAACAAGATCAAGTGAAAAAATATTCGCTGAAATTCCAGTAAACTCGGGAGTTTTGTGGAAGCTCTGCAAACACTTACATAAGAAAGTGTATTTTCCTTGCCTCTGCTTGGGGATACTTCAGCAGGGGACAATGCATAAAGAGCCACTGAGAACTCATTGAGTGGGCCAAGTTTCAAACAGGTCTCACAAACTGTGTTTGATTGAGCATTCCAAATGCATGTATTCATATAGGGGAAAAAAGAAGTTAAACCTGAAAATTCAAAGTGTTCCTGCAAAGGAACTCTTCAACATAAGGTGACGAAATTTGGGCTGCCAAGTGCAACTCATATACTCAGTTTTGCTGCCAAGTATCAACAAGATCGGGTGAAAAAATATTTGCTGAGAGTCCAGTAAACTCTGTTCTGTGGATGCTCTACAAACACTTTCAAATGAAAGTTTATTTTTCTCTGCTCCGCTTCGGTGTACATAAACCGGTAACAAAGCATAGAGAGCACAATGAGAATTCATTCAGTGAGTCAATTTTCAAGCAGCTCGCACAAACCGTGTTTGATTTAGATTTCCAAAAGCATGTATCCCTATAGGGGAAAATGTAGTAAAACCTAAGTAATCCAAGTCATCCTGCAAAGGAATGATTCAACCTAGCAGAACAAAATTTGTGCTGCCAAGAGCAACTGGTATACACATTTTTTTCTACCAAGAATCAACAAGTTTGGGTGAATAAACATTTGCTGAGATTCCAGTAAACTCAGAGTTCTGTGCAAGCTTTGCAAATGCTTTCCAATGAAAGTGTATGTTCCTTGCCTCCGCTTAGAGCTACTACCACAGGGAACAAAGCATAGAGAGCACAGCGAGAACTAATTGAGTGAGTCAAGTTTGAAGAAGCTAGCACAAACCGTGTTTGATATACAGATCCAAATGCGTGTATCCCTATAAGGGAAAAGGAGGTGAAACTTAAAATTCAAAGTGCTCCTGCAAGCGAACGCTTCAACCCTGAAGAACGAAATTTGGGCAGCCAAGTGAAACCGGTATACTCGTCTTTGCTGCCAAGTATCATCAAGATCGGGTGAAAAAATTTTGCTGAGATTCCAGTAAACTCAGAGTTCTGTGGAAGCTCGGCACACACTTTCAAATGAAAGTATATTTTCCTTGCCTCTGCTTAGGGCTACTTCAACAGGAAGCAAAGCATAGAGAGTGCACTGAGAACTAACTGAGTGAGTCAAGTTTCATGCAGCTAGTACCAACCGCGTTTGAGTTAGAGTTCCAAATGCATGTATCCCTATAGGGGAAAATGAAGTGAAACCTAAAACTTCAAAGTGTTCCTGCCAACGAACTATTCAACCTAGAAGATCTAAATTTGGGCAGCCAAATGCAACCGGTCTGCTTATCTTTCCTGTCGAGTAACAACAAGTTAGGGTGAAAAAATGTTTGCTGAGAATCCAGGAAACTCACCGTTCTGTGGAATCACTGCAAATGCTTTCAAATGAAAGTTTCTTTCCCTTGCCTCTGCTTAGGGTTACTTCAACAGAAAACAAAGCATAGAGATCACACTGAGAACTAGTTGAGTGAGTTTCAGTTTCAAGCAGCTGGCATAAACCGTGTTTGATGTATAATTCCAAATGCATGTATCCCTATAAGGAAGAGTGAAGTGAAACCTAAAAATTCAAAAGTGTTCCCGCAAACGAACTTTTCAACCTAGAAGAACGAAATTTGGGTAGCTAAGTGCAACTGGTAAACTCACCTTTCCGGACAAGTATCATCAAGATCAGGTGAGTCAATATTTGCAGAGATTCCAGTTAACGTGGAGCTCTGTTGAAGCTCTGTAAGTGCTTTCTTAGGAAAGCGTATGTTCCTTGCCTCCACTTAGGACCACTTCACCAGGGAGCCAATCACAGAGAGCACACCAGGAACTAATTGAGTGAGTCAAGCTTCAAGCAGCTGGCACAAACAGTGTTTGATTTAGAGTTCCAAATGCATGTATTCCTATAGGTTGAAATGAAGAGAAACCCCCCAAATTCAATGTCTTCCTGAAAGCAAATGTTTCAACGTAGAAGAACGAAATTTTGGCAGCCAAATGCAACTGGTATGCTCATCTTTCTTACCTGGTATCAACAAGATCAAGTGAAAAAATATTCGCTGAAATTCCAGTAAACTCGGGAGTTTTGTGGAAGCTCTGCAAACACTTACATAAGAAAGTGTATTTTCCTTGCCTCTGCTTGGGGATACTTCAGCAGGGGACAATGCATAAAGAGCCACTGAGAACTCATTGAGTGGGCCAAGTTTCAAACAGGTCTCACAAACTGTGTTTGATTGAGCATTCCAAATGCATGTATTCATATAGGGGAAAAAAGAAGTTAAACCTGAAAATTCAAAGTGTTCCTGCAAAGGAACTCTTCAACATAAGGTGACGAAATTTGGGCTGCCAAGTGCAACTCATATACTCAGTTTTGCTGCCAAGTATCAACAAGATCGGGTGAAAAAATATTTGCTGAGAGTCCAGTAAACTCTGTTCTGTGGATGCTCTACAAACACTTTCAAATGAAAGTTTATTTTTCTCTGCTCCGCTTCGGTGTACATAAACCGGTAACAAAGCATAGAGAGCACAATGAGAATTCATTCAGTGAGTCAATTTTCAAGCAGCTCGCACAAACCGTGTTTGATTTAGATTTCCAAAAGCATGTATCCCTATAGGGGAAAATGTAGTAAAACCTAAGTAATCCAAGTCATCCTGCAAAGGAATGATTCAACCTAGCAGAACAAAATTTGTGCTGCCAAGAGCAACTGGTATACACATTTTTTTCTACCAAGAATCAACAAGTTTGGGTGAATAAACATTTGCTGAGATTCCAGTAAACTCAGAGTTCTGTGCAAGCTTTGCAAATGCTTTCCAATGAAAGTGTATGTTCCTTGCCTCCGCTTAGAGCTACTACCACAGGGAACAAAGCATAGAGAGCACAGCGAGAACTAATTGAGTGAGTCAAGTTTGAAGAAGCTAGCACAAACCGTGTTTGATATACAGATCCAAATGCGTGTATCCCTATAAGGGAAAAGGAGGTGAAACTTAAAATTCAAAGTGCTCCTGCAAGCGAACGCTTCAACCCTGAAGAACGAAATTTGGGCAGCCAAGTGAAACCGGTATACTCGTCTTTGCTGCCAAGTATCATCAAGATCGGGTGAAAAAATTTTGCTGAGATTCCAGTAAACTCAGAGTTCTGTGGAAGCTCGGCACACACTTTCCAATGAAAGTATATTTTCCTTGCCTCTGCTTAGGGCTACTTCAACAGGAAGCAAAGCATAGAGAGTGCACTGAGAACTAACTGAGTGAGTCAAGTTTCATGCAGCTAGTACCAACCGCGTTTGAGTTAGAGTTCCAAATGCATGTATCCCTATAGGGGAAAATGAAGTGAAACCTAAAACTTCAAAGTGTTCCTGCCAACGAACTATTCAACCTAGAAGATCTAAATTTGGGCAGCCAAATGCAACCGGTCTGCTTATCTTTCCTGTCGAGTAACAACAAGTTAGGGTGAAAAAATGTTTGCTGAGAATCCAGGAAACTCACCGTTCTGTGGAATCACTGCAAATGCTTTCAAATGAAAGTTTCTTTCCCTTGCCTCTGCTTAGGGTTACTTCAACAGAAAACAAAGCATAGAGATCACACTGAGAACTAGTTGAGTGAGTTTCAGTTTCAAGCAGCTGGCATAAACCGTGTTTGATGTATAATTCCAAATGCATGTATCCCTATAAGGAAGAGTGAAGTGAAACCTAAAAATTCAAAAGTGTTCCCGCAAACGAACTTTTCAACCTAGAAGAACGAAATTTGGGTAGCTAAGTGCAACTGGTAAACTCACCTTTCCGGACAAGTATCATCAAGATCAGGTGAGTCAATATTTGCAGAGATTCCAGTTAACGTGGAGCTCTGTTGAAGCTCTGTAAGTGCTTTCTTAGGAAAGCGTATGTTCCTTGCCTCCACTTAGGACCACTTCACCAGGGAGCCAATCACAGAGAGCACACCAGGAACTAATTGAGTGAGTCAAGCTTCAAGCAGCTGGCACAAACAGTGTTTGATTTAGAGTTCCAAATGCATGTATTCCTATAGGTTGAAATGAAGAGAAACCCCCCAAATTCAATGTCTTCCTGAAAGCAAATGTTTCAACGTAGAAGAACGAAATTTTGGCAGCCAAATGCAACTGGTATGCTCATCTTTCTTACCTGGTATCAACAAGATCAAGTGAAAAAATATTCGCTGAAATTCCAGTAAACTCGGGAGTTTTGTGGAAGCTCTGCAAACACTTACATAAGAAAGTGTATTTTCCTTGCCTCTGCTTGGGGATACTTCAGCAGGGGACAATGCATAAAGAGCCACTGAGAACTCATTGAGTGGGCCAAGTTTCAAACAGGTCTCACAAACTGTGTTTGATTGAGCATTCCAAATGCATGTATTCATATAGGGGAAAAAAGAAGTTAAACCTGAAAATTCAAAGTGTTCCTGCAAAGGAACTCTTCAACATAAGGTGACGAAATTTGGGCTGCCAAGTGCAACTCATATACTCAGTTTTGCTGCCAAGTATCAACAAGATCGGGTGAAAAAATATTTGCTGAGAGTCCAGTAAACTCTGTTCTGTGGATGCTCTACAAACACTTTCAAATGAAAGTTTATTTTTCTCTGCTCCGCTTCGGTGTACATAAACCGGTAACAAAGCATAGAGAGCACAATGAGAATTCATTCAGTGAGTCAATTTTCAAGCAGCTCGCACAAACCGTGTTTGATTTAGATTTCCAAAAGCATGTATCCCTATAGGGGAAAATGTAGTAAAACCTAAGTAATCCAAGTCATCCTGCAAAGGAATGATTCAACCTAGCAGAACAAAATTTGTGCTGCCAAGAGCAACTGGTATACACATTTTTTTCTACCAAGAATCAACAAGTTTGGGTGAATAAACATTTGCTGAGATTCCAGTAAACTCAGAGTTCTGTGCAAGCTTTGCAAATGCTTTCCAATGAAAGTGTATGTTCCTTGCCTCCGCTTAGAGCTACTACCACAGGGAACAAAGCATAGAGAGCACAGCGAGAACTAATTGAGTGAGTCAAGTTTGAAGAAGCTAGCACAAACCGTGTTTGATATACAGATCCAAATGCGTGTATCCCTATAAGGGAAAAGGAGGTGAAACTTAAAATTCAAAGTGCTCCTGCAAGCGAACGCTTCAACCCTGAAGAACGAAATTTGGGCAGCCAAGTGAAACCGGTATACTCGTCTTTGCTGCCAAGTATCATCAAGATCGGGTGAAAAAATTTTGCTGAGATTCCAGTAAACTCAGAGTTCTGTGGAAGCTCGGCACACACTTTCCAATGAAAGTATATTTTCCTTGCCTCTGCTTAGGGCTACTTCAACAGGAAGCAAAGCATAGAGAGTGCACTGAGAACTAACTGAGTGAGTCAAGTTTCATGCAGCTAGTACCAACCGCGTTTGAGTTAGAGTTCCAAATGCATGTATCCCTATAGGGGAAAATGAAGTGAAACCTAAAACTTCAAAGTGTTCCTGCCAACGAACTATTCAACCTAGAAGATCTAAATTTGGGCAGCCAAATGCAACCGGTCTGCTTATCTTTCCTGTCGAGTAACAACAAGTTAGGGTGAAAAAATGTTTGCTGAGAATCCAGGAAACTCACCGTTCTGTGGAATCACTGCAAATGCTTTCAAATGAAAGTTTCTTTCCCTTGCCTCTGCTTAGGGTTACTTCAACAGAAAACAAAGCATAGAGATCACACTGAGAACTAGTTGAGTGAGTTTCAGTTTCAAGCAGCTGGCATAAACCGTGTTTGATGTATAATTCCAAATGCATGTATCCCTATAAGGAAGAGTGAAGTGAAACCTAAAAATTCAAAAGTGTTCCCGCAAACGAACTTTTCAACCTAGAAGAACGAAATTTGGGTAGCTAAGTGCAACTGGTAAACTCACCTTTCCGGACAAGTATCATCAAGATCAGGTGAGTCAATATTTGCAGAGATTCCAGTTAACGTGGAGCTCTGTTGAAGCTCTGTAAGTGCTTTCTTAGGAAAGCGTATGTTCCTTGCCTCCACTTAGGACCACTTCACCAGGGAGCCAATCACAGAGAGCACACCAGGAACTAATTGAGTGAGTCAAGCTTCAAGCAGCTGGCACAAACAGTGTTTGATTTAGAGTTCCAAATGCATGTATTCCTATAGGTTGAAATGAAGAGAAACCCCCCAAATTCAATGTCTTCCTGAAAGCAAATGTTTCAACGTAGAAGAACGAAATTTTGGCAGCCAAATGCAACTGGTATGCTCATCTTTCTTACCTGGTATCAACAAGATCAAGTGAAAAAATATTCGCTGAAATTCCAGTAAACTCGGGAGTTTTGTGGAAGCTCTGCAAACACTTACATAAGAAAGTGTATTTTCCTTGCCTCTGCTTGGGGATACTTCAGCAGGGGACAATGCATAAAGAGCCACTGAGAACTCATTGAGTGGGCCAAGTTTCAAACAGGTCTCACAAACTGTGTTTGATTGAGCATTCCAAATGCATGTATTCATATAGGGGAAAAAAGAAGTTAAACCTGAAAATTCAAAGTGTTCCTGCAAAGGAACTCTTCAACATAAGGTGACGAAATTTGGGCTGCCAAGTGCAACTCATATACTCAGTTTTGCTGCCAAGTATCAACAAGATCGGGTGAAAAAATATTTGCTGAGAGTCCAGTAAACTCTGTTCTGTGGATGCTCTACAAACACTTTCAAATGAAAGTTTATTTTTCTCTGCTCCGCTTCGGTGTACATAAACCGGTAACAAAGCATAGAGAGCACAATGAGAATTCATTCAGTGAGTCAATTTTCAAGCAGCTCGCACAAACCGTGTTTGATTTAGATTTCCAAAAGCATGTATCCCTATAGGGGAAAATGTAGTAAAACCTAAGTAATCCAAGTCATCCTGCAAAGGAATGATTCAACCTAGCAGAACAAAATTTGTGCTGCCAAGAGCAACTGGTATACACATTTTTTTCTACCAAGAATCAACAAGTTTGGGTGAATAAACATTTGCTGAGATTCCAGTAAACTCAGAGTTCTGTGCAAGCTTTGCAAATGCTTTCCAATGAAAGTGTATGTTCCTTGCCTCCGCTTAGAGCTACTACCACAGGGAACAAAGCATAGAGAGCACAGCGAGAACTAATTGAGTGAGTCAAGTTTGAAGAAGCTAGCACAAACCGTGTTTGATATACAGATCCAAATGCGTGTATCCCTATAAGGGAAAAGGAGGTGAAACTTAAAATTCAAAGTGCTCCTGCAAGCGAACGCTTCAACCCTGAAGAACGAAATTTGGGCAGCCAAGTGAAACCGGTATACTCGTCTTTGCTGCCAAGTATCATCAAGATCGGGTGAAAAAATTTTGCTGAGATTCCAGTAAACTCAGAGTTCTGTGGAAGCTCGGCACACACTTTCCAATGAAAGTATATTTTCCTTGCCTCTGCTTAGGGCTACTTCAACAGGAAGCAAAGCATAGAGAGTGCACTGAGAACTAACTGAGTGAGTCAAGTTTCATGCAGCTAGTACCAACCGCGTTTGAGTTAGAGTTCCAAATGCATGTATCCCTATAGGGGAAAATGAAGTGAAACCTAAAACTTCAAAGTGTTCCTGCCAACGAACTATTCAACCTAGAAGATCTAAATTTGGGCAGCCAAATGCAACCGGTCTGCTTATCTTTCCTGTCGAGTAACAACAAGTTAGGGTGAAAAAATGTTTGCTGAGAATCCAGGAAACTCACCGTTCTGTGGAATCACTGCAAATGCTTTCAAATGAAAGTTTCTTTCCCTTGCCTCTGCTTAGGGTTACTTCAACAGAAAACAAAGCATAGAGATCACACTGAGAACTAGTTGAGTGAGTTTCAGTTTCAAGCAGCTGGCATAAACCGTGTTTGATGTATAATTCCAAATGCATGTATCCCTATAAGGAAGAGTGAAGTGAAACCTAAAAATTCAAAAGTGTTCCCGCAAACGAACTTTTCAACCTAGAAGAACGAAATTTGGGTAGCTAAGTGCAACTGGTAAACTCACCTTTCCGGACAAGTATCATCAAGATCAGGTGAGTCAATATTTGCAGAGATTCCAGTTAACGTGGAGCTCTGTTGAAGCTCTGTAAGTGCTTTCTTAGGAAAGCGTATGTTCCTTGCCTCCACTTAGGACCACTTCACCAGGGAGCCAATCACAGAGAGCACACCAGGAACTAATTGAGTGAGTCAAGCTTCAAGCAGCTGGCACAAACAGTGTTTGATTTAGAGTTCCAAATGCATGTATTCCTATAGGTTGAAATGAAGAGAAACCCCCCAAATTCAATGTCTTCCTGAAAGCAAATGTTTCAACGTAGAAGAACGAAATTTTGGCAGCCAAATGCAACTGGTATGCTCATCTTTCTTACCTGGTATCAACAAGATCAAGTGAAAAAATATTCGCTGAAATTCCAGTAAACTCGGGAGTTTTGTGGAAGCTCTGCAAACACTTACATAAGAAAGTGTATTTTCCTTGCCTCTGCTTGGGGATACTTCAGCAGGGGACAATGCATAAAGAGCCACTGAGAACTCATTGAGTGGGCCAAGTTTCAAACAGGTCTCACAAACTGTGTTTGATTGAGCATTCCAAATGCATGTATTCATATAGGGGAAAAAAGAAGTTAAACCTGAAAATTCAAAGTGTTCCTGCAAAGGAACTCTTCAACATAAGGTGACGAAATTTGGGCTGCCAAGTGCAACTCATATACTCAGTTTTGCTGCCAAGTATCAACAAGATCGGGTGAAAAAATATTTGCTGAGAGTCCAGTAAACTCTGTTCTGTGGATGCTCTACAAACACTTTCAAATGAAAGTTTATTTTTCTCTGCTCCGCTTCGGTGTACATAAACCGGTAACAAAGCATAGAGAGCACAATGAGAATTCATTCAGTGAGTCAATTTTCAAGCAGCTCGCACAAACCGTGTTTGATTTAGATTTCCAAAAGCATGTATCCCTATAGGGGAAAATGTAGTAAAACCTAAGTAATCCAAGTCATCCTGCAAAGGAATGATTCAACCTAGCAGAACAAAATTTGTGCTGCCAAGAGCAACTGGTATACACATTTTTTTCTACCAAGAATCAACAAGTTTGGGTGAATAAACATTTGCTGAGATTCCAGTAAACTCAGAGTTCTGTGCAAGCTTTGCAAATGCTTTCCAATGAAAGTGTATGTTCCTTGCCTCCGCTTAGAGCTACTACCACAGGGAACAAAGCATAGAGAGCACAGCGAGAACTAATTGAGTGAGTCAAGTTTGAAGAAGCTAGCACAAACCGTGTTTGATATACAGATCCAAATGCGTGTATCCCTATAAGGGAAAAGGAGGTGAAACTTAAAATTCAAAGTGCTCCTGCAAGCGAACGCTTCAACCCTGAAGAACGAAATTTGGGCAGCCAAGTGAAACCGGTATACTCGTCTTTGCTGCCAAGTATCATCAAGATCGGGTGAAAAAATTTTGCTGAGATTCCAGTAAACTCAGAGTTCTGTGGAAGCTCGGCACACACTTTCCAATGAAAGTATATTTTCCTTGCCTCTGCTTAGGGCTACTTCAACAGGAAGCAAAGCATAGAGAGTGCACTGAGAACTAACTGAGTGAGTCAAGTTTCATGCAGCTAGTACCAACCGCGTTTGAGTTAGAGTTCCAAATGCATGTATCCCTATAGGGGAAAATGAAGTGAAACCTAAAACTTCAAAGTGTTCCTGCCAACGAACTATTCAACCTAGAAGATCTAAATTTGGGCAGCCAAATGCAACCGGTCTGCTTATCTTTCCTGTCGAGTAACAACAAGTTAGGGTGAAAAAATGTTTGCTGAGAATCCAGGAAACTCACCGTTCTGTGGAATCACTGCAAATGCTTTCAAATGAAAGTTTCTTTCCCTTGCCTCTGCTTAGGGTTACTTCAACAGAAAACAAAGCATAGAGATCACACTGAGAACTAGTTGAGTGAGTTTCAGTTTCAAGCAGCTGGCATAAACCGTGTTTGATGTATAATTCCAAATGCATGTATCCCTATAAGGAAGAGTGAAGTGAAACCTAAAAATTCAAAAGTGTTCCCGCAAACGAACTTTTCAACCTAGAAGAACGAAATTTGGGTAGCTAAGTGCAACTGGTAAACTCACCTTTCCGGACAAGTATCATCAAGATCAGGTGAGTCAATATTTGCAGAGATTCCAGTTAACGTGGAGCTCTGTTGAAGCTCTGTAAGTGCTTTCTTAGGAAAGCGTATGTTCCTTGCCTCCACTTAGGACCACTTCACCAGGGAGCCAATCACAGAGAGCACACCAGGAACTAATTGAGTGAGTCAAGCTTCAAGCAGCTGGCACAAACAGTGTTTGATTTAGAGTTCCAAATGCATGTATTCCTATAGGTTGAAATGAAGAGAAACCCCCCAAATTCAATGTCTTCCTGAAAGCAAATGTTTCAACGTAGAAGAACGAAATTTTGGCAGCCAAATGCAACTGGTATGCTCATCTTTCTTACCTGGTATCAACAAGATCAAGTGAAAAAATATTCGCTGAAATTCCAGTAAACTCGGGAGTTTTGTGGAAGCTCTGCAAACACTTACATAAGAAAGTGTATTTTCCTTGCCTCTGCTTGGGGATACTTCAGCAGGGGACAATGCATAAAGAGCCACTGAGAACTCATTGAGTGGGCCAAGTTTCAAACAGGTCTCACAAACTGTGTTTGATTGAGCATTCCAAATGCATGTATTCATATAGGGGAAAAAAGAAGTTAAACCTGAAAATTCAAAGTGTTCCTGCAAAGGAACTCTTCAACATAAGGTGACGAAATTTGGGCTGCCAAGTGCAACTCATATACTCAGTTTTGCTGCCAAGTATCAACAAGATCGGGTGAAAAAATATTTGCTGAGAGTCCAGTAAACTCTGTTCTGTGGATGCTCTACAAACACTTTCAAATGAAAGTTTATTTTTCTCTGCTCCGCTTCGGTGTACATAAACCGGTAACAAAGCATAGAGAGCACAATGAGAATTCATTCAGTGAGTCAATTTTCAAGCAGCTCGCACAAACCGTGTTTGATTTAGATTTCCAAAAGCATGTATCCCTATAGGGGAAAATGTAGTAAAACCTAAGTAATCCAAGTCATCCTGCAAAGGAATGATTCAACCTAGCAGAACAAAATTTGTGCTGCCAAGAGCAACTGGTATACACATTTTTTTCTACCAAGAATCAACAAGTTTGGGTGAATAAACATTTGCTGAGATTCCAGTAAACTCAGAGTTCTGTGCAAGCTTTGCAAATGCTTTCCAATGAAAGTGTATGTTCCTTGCCTCCGCTTAGAGCTACTACCACAGGGAACAAAGCATAGAGAGCACAGCGAGAACTAATTGAGTGAGTCAAGTTTGAAGAAGCTAGCACAAACCGTGTTCGATATACAGATCCAAATGCGTGTATCCCTATAAGGGAAAAGGAGGTGAAACTTAAAATTCAAAGTGCTCCTGCAAGCGAACGCTTCAACCCTGAAGAACGAAATTTGGGCAGCCAAGTGAAACCGGTATACTCGTCTTTGCTGCCAAGTATCATCAAGATCGGGTGAAAAAATTTTGCTGAGATTCCAGTAAACTCAGAGTTCTGTGGAAGCTCGGCACACACTTTCCAATGAAAGTATATTTTCCTTGCCTCTGCTTAGGGCTACTTCAACAGGAAGCAAAGCATAGAGAGTGCACTGAGAACTAACTGAGTGAGTCAAGTTTCATGCAGCTAGTACCAACCGCGTTTGAGTTAGAGTTCCAAATGCATGTATCCCTATAGGGGAAAATGAAGTGAAACCTAAAACTTCAAAGTGTTCCTGCCAACGAACTATTCAACCTAGAAGATCTAAATTTGGGCAGCCAAATGCAACCGGTCTGCTTATCTTTCCTGTCGAGTAACAACAAGTTAGGGTGAAAAAATGTTTGCTGAGAATCCAGGAAACTCACCGTTCTGTGGAATCACTGCAAATGCTTTCAAATGAAAGTTTCTTTCCCTTGCCTCTGCTTAGGGTTACTTCAACAGAAAACAAAGCATAGAGATCACACTGAGAACTAGTTGAGTGAGTTTCAGTTTCAAGCAGCTGGCATAAACCGTGTTTGATGTATAATTCCAAATGCATGTATCCCTATAAGGAAGAGTGAAGGGAAACCTAAAAATTCAAAAGTGTTCCCGCAAACGAACTTTTCAACCTAGAAGAACGAAATTTGGGTAGCTAAGTGCAACTGGTAAACTCACCTTTCCGGACAAGTATCATCAAGATCAGGTGAGTCAATATTTGCAGAGATTCCAGTTAACGTGGAGCTCTGTTGAAGCTCTGTAAGTGCTTTCTTAGGAAAGCGTATGTTCCTTGCCTCCACTTAGGACCACTTCACCAGGGAGCCAATCACAGAGAGCACACCAGGAACTAATTGAGTGAGTCAAGCTTCAAGCAGCTGGCACAAACAGTGTTTGATTTAGAGTTCCAAATGCATGTATTCCTATAGGTTGAAATGAAGAGAAACCCCCCAAATTCAATGTCTTCCTGAAAGCAAATGTTTCAACGTAGAAGAACGAAATTTTGGCAGCCAAATGCAACTGGTATGCTCATCTTTCTTACCTGGTATCAACAAGATCAAGTGAAAAAATATTCGCTGAAATTCCAGTAAACTCGGGAGTTTTGTGGAAGCTCTGCAAACACTTACATAAGAAAGTGTATTTTCCTTGCCTCTGCTTGGGGATACTTCAGCAGGGGACAATGCATAAAGAGCCACTGAGAACTCATTGAGTGGGCCAAGTTTCAAACAGGTCTCACAAACTGTGTTTGATTGAGCATTCCAAATGCATGTATTCATATAGGGGAAAAAAGAAGTTAAACCTGAAAATTCAAAGTGTTCCTGCAAAGGAACTCTTCAACATAAGGTGACGAAATTTGGGCTGCCAAGTGCAACTCATATACTCAGTTTTGCTGCCAAGTATCAACAAGATCGGGTGAAAAAATATTTGCTGAGAGTCCAGTAAACTCTGTTCTGTGGATGCTCTACAAACACTTTCAAATGAAAGTTTATTTTTCTCTGCTCCGCTTCGGTGTACATAAACCGGTAACAAAGCATAGAGAGCACAATGAGAATTCATTCAGTGAGTCAATTTTCAAGCAGCTCGCACAAACCGTGTTTGATTTAGATTTCCAAAAGCATGTATCCCTATAGGGGAAAATGTAGTAAAACCTAAGTAATCCAAGTCATCCTGCAAAGGAATGATTCAACCTAGCAGAACAAAATTTGTGCTGCCAAGAGCAACTGGTATACACATTTTTTTCTACCAAGAATCAACAAGTTTGGGTGAATAAACATTTGCTGAGATTCCAGTAAACTCAGAGTTCTGTGCAAGCTTTGCAAATGCTTTCCAATGAAAGTGTATGTTCCTTGCCTCCGCTTAGAGCTACTACCACAGGGAACAAAGCATAGAGAGCACAGCGAGAACTAATTGAGTGAGTCAAGTTTGAAGAAGCTAGCACAAACCGTGTTTGATATACAGATCCAAATGCGTGTATCCCTATAAGGGAAAAGGAGGTGAAACTTAAAATTCAAAGTGCTCCTGCAAGCGAACGCTTCAACCCTGAAGAACGAAATTTGGGCAGCCAAGTGAAACCGGTATACTCGTCTTTGCTGCCAAGTATCATCAAGATCGGGTGAAAAAATTTTGCTGAGATTCCAGTAAACTCAGAGTTCTGTGGAAGCTCGGCACACACTTTCCAATGAAAGTATATTTTCCTTGCCTCTGCTTAGGGCTACTTCAACAGGAAGCAAAGCATAGAGAGTGCACTGAGAACTAACTGAGTGAGTCAAGTTTCATGCAGCTAGTACCAACCGCGTTTGAGTTAGAGTTCCAAATGCATGTATCCCTATAGGGGAAAATGAAGTGAAACCTAAAACTTCAAAGTGTTCCTGCCAACGAACTATTCAACCTAGAAGATCTAAATTTGGGCAGCCAAATGCAACCGGTCTGCTTATCTTTCCTGTCGAGTAACAACAAGTTAGGGTGAAAAAATGTTTGCTGAGAATCCAGGAAACTCACCGTTCTGTGGAATCACTGCAAATGCTTTCAAATGAAAGTTTCTTTCCCTTGCCTCTGCTTAGGGTTACTTCAACAGAAAACAAAGCATAGAGATCACACTGAGAACTAGTTGAGTGAGTTTCAGTTTCAAGCAGCTGGCATAAACCGTGTTTGATGTATAATTCCAAATGCATGTATCCCTATAAGGAAGAGTGAAGTGAAACCTAAAAATTCAAAAGTGTTCCCGCAAACGAACTTTTCAACCTAGAAGAACGAAATTTGGGTAGCTAAGTGCAACTGGTAAACTCACCTTTCCGGACAAGTATCATCAAGATCAGGTGAGTCAATATTTGCAGAGATTCCAGTTAACGTGGAGCTCTGTTGAAGCTCTGTAAGTGCTTTCTTAGGAAAGCGTATGTTCCTTGCCTCCACTTAGGACCACTTCACCAGGGAGCCAATCACAGAGAGCACACCAGGAACTAATTGAGTGAGTCAAGCTTCAAGCAGCTGGCACAAACAGTGTTTGATTTAGAGTTCCAAATGCATGTATTCCTATAGGTTGAAATGAAGAGAAACCCCCCAAATTCAATGTCTTCCTGAAAGCAAATGTTTCAACGTAGAAGAACGAAATTTTGGCAGCCAAATGCAACTGGTATGCTCATCTTTCTTACCTGGTATCAACAAGATCAAGTGAAAAAATATTCGCTGAAATTCCAGTAAACTCGGGAGTTTTGTGGAAGCTCTGCAAACACTTACATAAGAAAGTGTATTTTCCTTGCCTCTGCTTGGGGATACTTCAGCAGGGGACAATGCATAAAGAGCCACTGAGAACTCATTGAGTGGGCCAAGTTTCAAACAGGTCTCACAAACTGTGTTTGATTGAGCATTCCAAATGCATGTATTCATATAGGGGAAAAAAGAAGTTAAACCTGAAAATTCAAAGTGTTCCTGCAAAGGAACTCTTCAACATAAGGTGACGAAATTTGGGCTGCCAAGTGCAACTCATATACTCAGTTTTGCTGCCAAGTATCAACAAGATCGGGTGAAAAAATATTTGCTGAGAGTCCAGTAAACTCTGTTCTGTGGATGCTCTACAAACACTTTCAAATGAAAGTTTATTTTTCTCTGCTCCGCTTCGGTGTACATAAACCGGTAACAAAGCATAGAGAGCACAATGAGAATTCATTCAGTGAGTCAATTTTCAAGCAGCTCGCACAAACCGTGTTTGATTTAGATTTCCAAAAGCATGTATCCCTATAGGGGAAAATGTAGTAAAACCTAAGTAATCCAAGTCATCCTGCAAAGGAATGATTCAACCTAGCAGAACAAAATTTGTGCTGCCAAGAGCAACTGGTATACACATTTTTTTCTACCAAGAATCAACAAGTTTGGGTGAATAAACATTTGCTGAGATTCCAGTAAACTCAGAGTTCTGTGCAAGCTTTGCAAATGCTTTCCAATGAAAGTGTATGTTCCTTGCCTCCGCTTAGAGCTACTACCACAGGGAACAAAGCATAGAGAGCACAGCGAGAACTAATTGAGTGAGTCAAGTTTGAAGAAGCTAGCACAAACCGTGTTTGATATACAGATCCAAATGCGTGTATCCCTATAAGGGAAAAGGAGGTGAAACTTAAAATTCAAAGTGCTCCTGCAAGCGAACGCTTCAACCCTGAAGAACGAAATTTGGGCAGCCAAGTGAAACCGGTATACTCGTCTTTGCTGCCAAGTATCATCAAGATCGGGTGAAAAAATTTTGCTGAGATTCCAGTAAACTCAGAGTTCTGTGGAAGCTCGGCACACACTTTCCAATGAAAGTATATTTTCCTTGCCTCTGCTTAGGGCTACTTCAACAGGAAGCAAAGCATAGAGAGTGCACTGAGAACTAACTGAGTGAGTCAAGTTTCATGCAGCTAGTACCAACCGCGTTTGAGTTAGAGTTCCAAATGCATGTATCCCTATAGGGGAAAATGAAGTGAAACCTAAAACTTCAAAGTGTTCCTGCCAACGAACTATTCAACCTAGAAGATCTAAATTTGGGCAGCCAAATGCAACCGGTCTGCTTATCTTTCCTGTCGAGTAACAACAAGTTAGGGTGAAAAAATGTTTGCTGAGAATCCAGGAAACTCACCGTTCTGTGGAATCACTGCAAATGCTTTCAAATGAAAGTTTCTTTCCCTTGCCTCTGCTTAGGGTTACTTCAACAGAAAACAAAGCATAGAGATCACACTGAGAACTAGTTGAGTGAGTTTCAGTTTCAAGCAGCTGGCATAAACCGTGTTTGATGTATAATTCCAAATGCATGTATCCCTATAAGGAAGAGTGAAGTGAAACCTAAAAATTCAAAAGTGTTCCCGCAAACGAACTTTTCAACCTAGAAGAACGAAATTTGGGTAGCTAAGTGCAACTGGTAAACTCACCTTTCCGGACAAGTATCATCAAGATCAGGTGAGTCAATATTTGCAGAGATTCCAGTTAACGTGGAGCTCTGTTGAAGCTCTGTAAGTGCTTTCTTAGGAAAGCGTATGTTCCTTGCCTCCACTTAGGACCACTTCACCAGGGAGCCAATCACAGAGAGCACACCAGGAACTAATTGAGTGAGTCAAGCTTCAAGCAGCTGGCACAAACAGTGTTTGATTTAGAGTTCCAAATGCATGTATTCCTATAGGTTGAAATGAAGAGAAACCCCCCAAATTCAATGTCTTCCTGAAAGCAAATGTTTCAACGTAGAAGAACGAAATTTTGGCAGCCAAATGCAACTGGTATGCTCATCTTTCTTACCTGGTATCAACAAGATCAAGTGAAAAAATATTCGCTGAAATTCCAGTAAACTCGGGAGTTTTGTGGAAGCTCTGCAAACACTTACATAAGAAAGTGTATTTTCCTTGCCTCTGCTTGGGGATACTTCAGCAGGGGACAATGCATAAAGAGCCACTGAGAACTCATTGAGTGGGCCAAGTTTCAAACAGGTCTCACAAACTGTGTTTGATTGAGCATTCCAAATGCATGTATTCATATAGGGGAAAAAAGAAGTTAAACCTGAAAATTCAAAGTGTTCCTGCAAAGGAACTCTTCAACATAAGGTGACGAAATTTGGGCTGCCAAGTGCAACTCATATACTCAGTTTTGCTGCCAAGTATCAACAAGATCGGGTGAAAAAATATTTGCTGAGAGTCCAGTAAACTCTGTTCTGTGGATGCTCTACAAACACTTTCAAATGAAAGTTTATTTTTCTCTGCTCCGCTTCGGTGTACATAAACCGGTAACAAAGCATAGAGAGCACAATGAGAATTCATTCAGTGAGTCAATTTTCAAGCAGCTCGCACAAACCGTGTTTGATTTAGATTTCCAAAAGCATGTATCCCTATAGGGGAAAATGTAGTAAAACCTAAGTAATCCAAGTCATCCTGCAAAGGAATGATTCAACCTAGCAGAACAAAATTTGTGCTGCCAAGAGCAACTGGTATACACATTTTTTTCTACCAAGAATCAACAAGTTTGGGTGAATAAACATTTGCTGAGATTCCAGTAAACTCAGAGTTCTGTGCAAGCTTTGCAAATGCTTTCCAATGAAAGTGTATGTTCCTTGCCTCCGCTTAGAGCTACTACCACAGGGAACAAAGCATAGAGAGCACAGCGAGAACTAATTGAGTGAGTCAAGTTTGAAGAAGCTAGCACAAACCGTGTTTGATATACAGATCCAAATGCGTGTATCCCTATAAGGGAAAAGGAGGTGAAACTTAAAATTCAAAGTGCTCCTGCAAGCGAACGCTTCAACCCTGAAGAACGAAATTTGGGCAGCCAAGTGAAACCGGTATACTCGTCTTTGCTGCCAAGTATCATCAAGATCGGGTGAAAAAATTTTGCTGAGATTCCAGTAAACTCAGAGTTCTGTGGAAGCTCGGCACACACTTTCCAATGAAAGTATATTTTCCTTGCCTCTGCTTAGGGCTACTTCAACAGGAAGCAAAGCATAGAGAGTGCACTGAGAACTAACTGAGTGAGTCAAGTTTCATGCAGCTAGTACCAACCGCGTTTGAGTTAGAGTTCCAAATGCATGTATCCCTATAGGGGAAAATGAAGTGAAACCTAAAACTTCAAAGTGTTCCTGCCAACGAACTATTCAACCTAGAAGATCTAAATTTGGGCAGCCAAATGCAACCGGTCTGCTTATCTTTCCTGTCGAGTAACAACAAGTTAGGGTGAAAAAATGTTTGCTGAGAATCCAGGAAACTCACCGTTCTGTGGAATCACTGCAAATGCTTTCAAATGAAAGTTTCTTTCCCTTGCCTCTGCTTAGGGTTACTTCAACAGAAAACAAAGCATAGAGATCACACTGAGAACTAGTTGAGTGAGTTTCAGTTTCAAGCAGCTGGCATAAACCGTGTTTGATGTATAATTCCAAATGCATGTATCCCTATAAGGAAGAGTGAAGTGAAACCTAAAAATTCAAAAGTGTTCCCGCAAACGAACTTTTCAACCTAGAAGAACGAAATTTGGGTAGCTAAGTGCAACTGGTAAACTCACCTTTCCGGACAAGTATCATCAAGATCAGGTGAGTCAATATTTGCAGAGATTCCAGTTAACGTGGAGCTCTGTTGAAGCTCTGTAAGTGCTTTCTTAGGAAAGCGTATGTTCCTTGCCTCCACTTAGGACCACTTCACCAGGGAGCCAATCACAGAGAGCACACCAGGAACTAATTGAGTGAGTCAAGCTTCAAGCAGCTGGCACAAACAGTGTTTGATTTAGAGTTCCAAATGCATGTATTCCTATAGGTTGAAATGAAGAGAAACCCCCCAAATTCAATGTCTTCCTGAAAGCAAATGTTTCAACGTAGAAGAACGAAATTTTGGCAGCCAAATGCAACTGGTATGCTCATCTTTCTTACCTGGTATCAACAAGATCAAGTGAAAAAATATTCGCTGAAATTCCAGTAAACTCGGGAGTTTTGTGGAAGCTCTGCAAACACTTACATAAGAAAGTGTATTTTCCTTGCCTCTGCTTGGGGATACTTCAGCAGGGGACAATGCATAAAGAGCCACTGAGAACTCATTGAGTGGGCCAAGTTTCAAACAGGTCTCACAAACTGTGTTTGATTGAGCATTCCAAATGCATGTATTCATATAGGGAAAAAAGAAGTTAAACCTGAAAATTCAAAGTGTTCCTGCAAAGGAACTCTTCAACATAAGGTGACGAAATTTGGGCTGCCAAGTGCAACTCATATACTCAGTTTTGCTGCCAAGTATCAACAAGATCGGGTGAAAAAATATTTGCTGAGAGTCCAGTAAACTCTGTTCTGTGGATGCTCTACAAACACTTTCAAATGAAAGTTTATTTTTCTCTGCTCCGCTTCGGTGTACATAAACCGGTAACAAAGCATAGAGAGCACAATGAGAATTCATTCAGTGAGTCAATTTTCAAGCAGCTCGCACAAACCGTGTTTGATTTAGATTTCCAAAAGCATGTATCCCTATAGGGGAAAATGTAGTAAAACCTAAGTAATCCAAGTCATCCTGCAAAGGAATGATTCAACCTAGCAGAACAAAATTTGTGCTGCCAAGAGCAACTGGTATACACATTTTTTTCTACCAAGAATCAACAAGTTTGGGTGAATAAACATTTGCTGAGATTCCAGTAAACTCAGAGTTCTGTGCAAGCTTTGCAAATGCTTTCCAATGAAAGTGTATGTTCCTTGCCTCCGCTTAGAGCTACTACCACAGGGAACAAAGCATAGAGAGCACAGCGAGAACTAATTGAGTGAGTCAAGTTTGAAGAAGCTAGCACAAACCGTGTTTGATATACAGATCCAAATGCGTGTATCCCTATAAGGGAAAAGGAGGTGAAACTTAAAATTCAAAGTGCTCCTGCAAGCGAACGCTTCAACCCTGAAGAACGAAATTTGGGCAGCCAAGTGAAACCGGTATACTCGTCTTTGCTGCCAAGTATCATCAAGATCGGGTGAAAAAATTTTGCTGAGATTCCAGTAAACTCAGAGTTCTGTGGAAGCTCGGCACACACTTTCCAATGAAAGTATATTTTCCTTGCCTCTGCTTAGGGCTACTTCAACAGGAAGCAAAGCATAGAGAGTGCACTGAGAACTAACTGAGTGAGTCAAGTTTCATGCAGCTAGTACCAACCGCGTTTGAGTTAGAGTTCCAAATGCATGTATCCCTATAGGGGAAAATGAAGTGAAACCTAAAACTTCAAAGTGTTCCTGCCAACGAACTATTCAACCTAGAAGATCTAAATTTGGGCAGCCAAATGCAACCGGTCTGCTTATCTTTCCTGTCGAGTAACAACAAGTTAGGGTGAAAAAATGTTTGCTGAGAATCCAGGAAACTCACCGTTCTGTGGAATCACTGCAAATGCTTTCAAATGAAAGTTTCTTTCCCTTGCCTCTGCTTAGGGTTACTTCAACAGAAAACAAAGCATAGAGATCACACTGAGAACTAGTTGAGTGAGTTTCAGTTTCAAGCAGCTGGCATAAACCGTGTTTGATGTATAATTCCAAATGCATGTATCCCTATAAGGAAGAGTGAAGTGAAACCTAAAAATTCAAAAGTGTTCCCGCAAACGAACTTTTCAACCTAGAAGAACGAAATTTGGGTAGCTAAGTGCAACTGGTAAACTCACCTTTCCGGACAAGTATCATCAAGATCAGGTGAGTCAATATTTGCAGAGATTCCAGTTAACGTGGAGCTCTGTTGAAGCTCTGTAAGTGCTTTCTTAGGAAAGCGTATGTTCCTTGCCTCCACTTAGGACCACTTCACCAGGGAGCCAATCACAGAGAGCACACCAGGAACTAATTGAGTGAGTCAAGCTTCAAGCAGCTGGCACAAACAGTGTTTGATTTAGAGTTCCAAATGCATGTATTCCTATAGGTTGAAATGAAGAGAAACCCCCCAAATTCAATGTCTTCCTGAAAGCAAATGTTTCAACGTAGAAGAACGAAATTTTGGCAGCCAAATGCAACTGGTATGCTCATCTTTCTTACCTGGTATCAACAAGATCAAGTGAAAAAATATTCGCTGAAATTCCAGTAAACTCGGGAGTTTTGTGGAAGCTCTGCAAACACTTACATAAGAAAGTGTATTTTCCTTGCCTCTGCTTGGGGATACTTCAGCAGGGGACAATGCATAAAGAGCCACTGAGAACTCATTGAGTGGGCCAAGTTTCAAACAGGTCTCACAAACTGTGTTTGATTGAGCATTCCAAATGCATGTATTCATATAGGGGAAAAAAGAAGTTAAACCTGAAAATTCAAAGTGTTCCTGCAAAGGAACTCTTCAACATAAGGTGACGAAATTTGGGCTGCCAAGTGCAACTCATATACTCAGTTTTGCTGCCAAGTATCAACAAGATCGGGTGAAAAAATATTTGCTGAGAGTCCAGTAAACTCTGTTCTGTGGATGCTCTACAAACACTTTCAAATGAAAGTTTATTTTTCTCTGCTCCGCTTCGGTGTACATAAACCGGTAACAAAGCATAGAGAGCACAATGAGAATTCATTCAGTGAGTCAATTTTCAAGCAGCTCGCACAAACCGTGTTTGATTTAGATTTCCAAAAGCATGTATCCCTATAGGGGAAAATGTAGTAAAACCTAAGTAATCCAAGTCATCCTGCAAAGGAATGATTCAACCTAGCAGAACAAAATTTGTGCTGCCAAGAGCAACTGGTATACACATTTTTTTCTACCAAGAATCAACAAGTTTGGGTGAATAAACATTTGCTGAGATTCCAGTAAACTCAGAGTTCTGTGCAAGCTTTGCAAATGCTTTCCAATGAAAGTGTATGTTCCTTGCCTCCGCTTAGAGCTACTACCACAGGGAACAAAGCATAGAGAGCACAGCGAGAACTAATTGAGTGAGTCAAGTTTGAAGAAGCTAGCACAAACCGTGTTTGATATACAGATCCAAATGCGTGTATCCCTATAAGGGAAAAGGAGGTGAAACTTAAAATTCAAAGTGCTCCTGCAAGCGAACGCTTCAACCCTGAAGAACGAAATTTGGGCAGCCAAGTGAAACCGGTATACTCGTCTTTGCTGCCAAGTATCATCAAGATCGGGTGAAAAAATTTTGCTGAGATTCCAGTAAACTCAGAGTTCTGTGGAAGCTCGGCACACACTTTCCAATGAAAGTATATTTTCCTTGCCTCTGCTTAGGGCTACTTCAACAGGAAGCAAAGCATAGAGAGTGCACTGAGAACTAACTGAGTGAGTCAAGTTTCATGCAGCTAGTACCAACCGCGTTTGAGTTAGAGTTCCAAATGCATGTATCCCTATAGGGGAAAATGAAGTGAAACCTAAAACTTCAAAGTGTTCCTGCCAACGAACTATTCAACCTAGAAGATCTAAATTTGGGCAGCCAAATGCAACCGGTCTGCTTATCTTTCCTGTCGAGTAACAACAAGTTAGGGTGAAAAAATGTTTGCTGAGAATCCAGGAAACTCACCGTTCTGTGGAATCACTGCAAATGCTTTCAAATGAAAGTTTCTTTCCCTTGCCTCTGCTTAGGGTTACTTCAACAGAAAACAAAGCATAGAGATCACACTGAGAACTAGTTGAGTGAGTTTCAGTTTCAAGCAGCTGGCATAAACCGTGTTTGATGTATAATTCCAAATGCATGTATCCCTATAAGGAAGAGTGAAGTGAAACCTAAAAATTCAAAAGTGTTCCCGCAAACGAACTTTTCAACCTAGAAGAACGAAATTTGGGTAGCTAAGTGCAACTGGTAAACTCACCTTTCCGGACAAGTATCATCAAGATCAGGTGAGTCAATATTTGCAGAGATTCCAGTTAACGTGGAGCTCTGTTGAAGCTCTGTAAGTGCTTTCTTAGGAAAGCGTATGTTCCTTGCCTCCACTTAGGACCACTTCACCAGGGAGCCAATCACAGAGAGCACACCAGGAACTAATTGAGTGAGTCAAGCTTCAAGCAGCTGGCACAAACAGTGTTTGATTTAGAGTTCCAAATGCATGTATTCCTATAGGTTGAAATGAAGAGAAACCCCCCAAATTCAATGTCTTCCTGAAAGCAAATGTTTCAACGTAGAAGAACGAAATTTTGGCAGCCAAATGCAACTGGTATGCTCATCTTTCTTACCTGGTATCAACAAGATCAAGTGAAAAAATATTCGCTGAAATTCCAGTAAACTCGGGAGTTTTGTGGAAGCTCTGCAAACACTTACATAAGAAAGTGTATTTTCCTTGCCTCTGCTTGGGGATACTTCAGCAGGGGACAATGCATAAAGAGCCACTGAGAACTCATTGAGTGGGCCAAGTTTCAAACAGGTCTCACAAACTGTGTTTGATTGAGCATTCCAAATGCATGTATTCATATAGGGGAAAAAAGAAGTTAAACCTGAAAATTCAAAGTGTTCCTGCAAAGGAACTCTTCAACATAAGGTGACGAAATTTGGGCTGCCAAGTGCAACTCATATACTCAGTTTTGCTGCCAAGTATCAACAAGATCGGGTGAAAAAATATTTGCTGAGAGTCCAGTAAACTCTGTTCTGTGGATGCTCTACAAACACTTTCAAATGAAAGTTTATTTTTCTCTGCTCCGCTTCGGTGTACATAAACCGGTAACAAAGCATAGAGAGCACAATGAGAATTCATTCAGTGAGTCAATTTTCAAGCAGCTCGCACAAACCGTGTTTGATTTAGATTTCCAAAAGCATGTATCCCTATAGGGGAAAATGTAGTAAAACCTAAGTAATCCAAGTCATCCTGCAAAGGAATGATTCAACCTAGCAGAACAAAATTTGTGCTGCCAAGAGCAACTGGTATACACATTTTTTTCTACCAAGAATCAACAAGTTTGGGTGAATAAACATTTGCTGAGATTCCAGTAAACTCAGAGTTCTGTGCAAGCTTTGCAAATGCTTTCCAATGAAAGTGTATGTTCCTTGCCTCCGCTTAGAGCTACTACCACAGGGAACAAAGCATAGAGAGCACAGCGAGAACTAATTGAGTGAGTCAAGTTTGAAGAAGCTAGCACAAACCGTGTTCGATATACAGATCCAAATGCGTGTATCCCTATAAGGGAAAAGGAGGTGAAACTTAAAATTCAAAGTGCTCCTGCAAGCGAACGCTTCAACCCTGAAGAACGAAATTTGGGCAGCCAAGTGAAACCGGTATACTCGTCTTTGCTGCCAAGTATCATCAAGATCGGGTGAAAAAATTTTGCTGAGATTCCAGTAAACTCAGAGTTCTGTGGAAGCTCGGCACACACTTTCCAATGAAAGTATATTTTCCTTGCCTCTGCTTAGGGCTACTTCAACAGGAAGCAAAGCATAGAGAGTGCACTGAGAACTAACTGAGTGAGTCAAGTTTCATGCAGCTAGTACCAACCGCGTTTGAGTTAGAGTTCCAAATGCATGTATCCCTATAGGGGAAAATGAAGTGAAACCTAAAACTTCAAAGTGTTCCTGCCAACGAACTATTCAACCTAGAAGATCTAAATTTGGGCAGCCAAATGCAACCGGTCTGCTTATCTTTCCTGTCGAGTAACAACAAGTTAGGGTGAAAAAATGTTTGCTGAGAATCCAGGAAACTCACCGTTCTGTGGAATCACTGCAAATGCTTTCAAATGAAAGTTTCTTTCCCTTGCCTCTGCTTAGGGTTACTTCAACAGAAAACAAAGCATAGAGATCACACTGAGAACTAGTTGAGTGAGTTTCAGTTTCAAGCAGCTGGCATAAACCGTGTTTGATGTATAATTCCAAATGCATGTATCCCTATAAGGAAGAGTGAAGTGAAACCTAAAAATTCAAAAGTGTTCCCGCAAACGAACTTTTCAACCTAGAAGAACGAAATTTGGGTAGCTAAGTGCAACTGGTAAACTCACCTTTCCGGACAAGTATCATCAAGATCAGGTGAGTCAATATTTGCAGAGATTCCAGTTAACGTGGAGCTCTGTTGAAGCTCTGTAAGTGCTTTCTTAGGAAAGCGTATGTTCCTTGCCTCCACTTAGGACCACTTCACCAGGGAGCCAATCACAGAGAGCACACCAGGAACTAATTGAGTGAGTCAAGCTTCAAGCAGCTGGCACAAACAGTGTTTGATTTAGAGTTCCAAATGCATGTATTCCTATAGGTTGAAATGAAGAGAAACCCCCCAAATTCAATGTCTTCCTGAAAGCAAATGTTTCAACGTAGAAGAACGAAATTTTGGCAGCCAAATGCAACTGGTATGCTCATCTTTCTTACCTGGTATCAACAAGATCAAGTGAAAAAATATTCGCTGAAATTCCAGTAAACTCGGGAGTTTTGTGGAAGCTCTGCAAACACTTACATAAGAAAGTGTATTTTCCTTGCCTCTGCTTGGGGATACTTCAGCAGGGGACAATGCATAAAGAGCCACTGAGAACTCATTGAGTGGGCCAAGTTTCAAACAGGTCTCACAAACTGTGTTTGATTGAGCATTCCAAATGCATGTATTCATATAGGGGAAAAAAGAAGTTAAACCTGAAAATTCAAAGTGTTCCTGCAAAGGAACTCTTCAACATAAGGTGACGAAATTTGGGCTGCCAAGTGCAACTCATATACTCAGTTTTGCTGCCAAGTATCAACAAGATCGGGTGAAAAAATATTTGCTGAGAGTCCAGTAAACTCTGTTCTGTGGATGCTCTACAAACACTTTCAAATGAAAGTTTATTTTTCTCTGCTCCGCTTCGGTGTACATAAACCGGTAACAAAGCATAGAGAGCACAATGAGAATTCATTCAGTGAGTCAATTTTCAAGCAGCTCGCACAAACCGTGTTTGATTTAGATTTCCAAAAGCATGTATCCCTATAGGGGAAAATGTAGTAAAACCTAAGTAATCCAAGTCATCCTGCAAAGGAATGATTCAACCTAGCAGAACAAAATTTGTGCTGCCAAGAGCAACTGGTATACACATTTTTTTCTACCAAGAATCAACAAGTTTGGGTGAATAAACATTTGCTGAGATTCCAGTAAACTCAGAGTTCTGTGCAAGCTTTGCAAATGCTTTCCAATGAAAGTGTATGTTCCTTGCCTCCGCTTAGAGCTACTACCACAGGGAACAAAGCATAGAGAGCACAGCGAGAACTAATTGAGTGAGTCAAGTTTGAAGAAGCTAGCACAAACCGTGTTTGATATACAGATCCAAATGCGTGTATCCCTATAAGGGAAAAGGAGGTGAAACTTAAAATTCAAAGTGCTCCTGCAAGCGAACGCTTCAACCCTGAAGAACGAAATTTGGGCAGCCAAGTGAAACCGGTATACTCGTCTTTGCTGCCAAGTATCATCAAGATCGGGTGAAAAAATTTTGCTGAGATTCCAGTAAACTCAGAGTTCTGTGGAAGCTCGGCACACACTTTCCAATGAAAGTATATTTTCCTTGCCTCTGCTTAGGGCTACTTCAACAGGAAGCAAAGCATAGAGAGTGCACTGAGAACTAACTGAGTGAGTCAAGTTTCATGCAGCTAGTACCAACCGCGTTTGAGTTAGAGTTCCAAATGCATGTATCCCTATAGGGGAAAATGAAGTGAAACCTAAAACTTCAAAGTGTTCCTGCCAACGAACTATTCAACCTAGAAGATCTAAATTTGGGCAGCCAAATGCAACCGGTCTGCTTATCTTTCCTGTCGAGTAACAACAAGTTAGGGTGAAAAAATGTTTGCTGAGAATCCAGGAAACTCACCGTTCTGTGGAATCACTGCAAATGCTTTCAAATGAAAGTTTCTTTCCCTTGCCTCTGCTTAGGGTTACTTCAACAGAAAACAAAGCATAGAGATCACACTGAGAACTAGTTGAGTGAGTTTCAGTTTCAAGCAGCTGGCATAAACCGTGTTTGATGTATAATTCCAAATGCATGTATCCCTATAAGGAAGAGTGAAGTGAAACCTAAAAATTCAAAAGTGTTCCCGCAAACGAACTTTTCAACCTAGAAGAACGAAATTTGGGTAGCTAAGTGCAACTGGTAAACTCACCTTTCCGGACAAGTATCATCAAGATCAGGTGAGTCAATATTTGCAGAGATTCCAGTTAACGTGGAGCTCTGTTGAAGCTCTGTAAGTGCTTTCTTAGGAAAGCGTATGTTCCTTGCCTCCACTTAGGACCACTTCACCAGGGAGCCAATCACAGAGAGCACACCAGGAACTAATTGAGTGAGTCAAGCTTCAAGCAGCTGGCACAAACAGTGTTTGATTTAGAGTTCCAAATGCATGTATTCCTATAGGTTGAAATGAAGAGAAACCCCCCAAATTCAATGTCTTCCTGAAAGCAAATGTTTCAACGTAGAAGAACGAAATTTTGGCAGCCAAATGCAACTGGTATGCTCATCTTTCTTACCTGGTATCAACAAGATCAAGTGAAAAAATATTCGCTGAAATTCCAGTAAACTCGGGAGTTTTGTGGAAGCTCTGCAAACACTTACATAAGAAAGTGTATTTTCCTTGCCTCTGCTTGGGGATACTTCAGCAGGGGACAATGCATAAAGAGCCACTGAGAACTCATTGAGTGGGCCAAGTTTCAAACAGGTCTCACAAACTGTGTTTGATTGAGCATTCCAAATGCATGTATTCATATAGGGGAAAAAAGAAGTTAAACCTGAAAATTCAAAGTGTTCCTGCAAAGGAACTCTTCAACATAAGGTGACGAAATTTGGGCTGCCAAGTGCAACTCATATACTCAGTTTTGCTGCCAAGTATCAACAAGATCGGGTGAAAAAATATTTGCTGAGAGTCCAGTAAACTCTGTTCTGTGGATGCTCTACAAACACTTTCAAATGAAAGTTTATTTTTCTCTGCTCCGCTTCGGTGTACATAAACCGGTAACAAAGCATAGAGAGCACAATGAGAATTCATTCAGTGAGTCAATTTTCAAGCAGCTCGCACAAACCGTGTTTGATTTAGATTTCCAAAAGCATGTATCCCTATAGGGGAAAATGTAGTAAAACCTAAGTAATCCAAGTCATCCTGCAAAGGAATGATTCAACCTAGCAGAACAAAATTTGTGCTGCCAAGAGCAACTGGTATACACATTTTTTTCTACCAAGAATCAACAAGTTTGGGTGAATAAACATTTGCTGAGATTCCAGTAAACTCAGAGTTCTGTGCAAGCTTTGCAAATGCTTTCCAATGAAAGTGTATGTTCCTTGCCTCCGCTTAGAGCTACTACCACAGGGAACAAAGCATAGAGAGCACAGCGAGAACTAATTGAGTGAGTCAAGTTTGAAGAAGCTAGCACAAACCGTGTTCGATATACAGATCCAAATGCGTGTATCCCTATAAGGGAAAAGGAGGTGAAACTTAAAATTCAAAGTGCTCCTGCAAGCGAACGCTTCAACCCTGAAGAACGAAATTTGGGCAGCCAAGTGAAACCGGTATACTCGTCTTTGCTGCCAAGTATCATCAAGATCGGGTGAAAAAATTTTGCTGAGATTCCAGTAAACTCAGAGTTCTGTGGAAGCTCGGCACACACTTTCCAATGAAAGTATATTTTCCTTGCCTCTGCTTAGGGCTACTTCAACAGGAAGCAAAGCATAGAGAGTGCACTGAGAACTAACTGAGTGAGTCAAGTTTCATGCAGCTAGTACCAACCGCGTTTGAGTTAGAGTTCCAAATGCATGTATCCCTATAGGGGAAAATGAAGTGAAACCTAAAACTTCAAAGTGTTC
>NW_026692742.1:0-23917 GCF_021218885.2 Marmota monax | reverse complement strand
CTCCTGCAAACGAACGTTTCGTTCGAGAAGCACGAAATTTGAACAGACAAGGATAACTTGTATAGTTATCTCTCCTGTCGAATATCAAGAAGATCGTTTGAAACAATATTAGCTGAGATTCCAGTAAACTCATAGTACTACGGAAGCTCTTCAAACACTTTAAAAAGTAAGTATATTAAAAAAAATAAATAAAATAAAGTATATTTTCCTTGCCGCTGCTTAGGGCTACTTCAACAGGGAACAAGGCATAGAGAGTGCACTGAGAACTAGTTGAGTGAGTCAAGTTACGAGCACACAGCAAAAACCGTGTTTGATTTAGAGTTCCAAATGCATGTATCCCTATAGGGGAAAATGAAGTGAAACCTAAAAATTCAAAGTTTTCCTGCAAACGAACGTTTCAATCGAGAAGCACGAAATTTGAACAGCCAAGGACAACTTGTATAGTTATCTCTCCTGTCGAATATCAAGAAGATCGGGTGAAACAATATTAGCTGAGATTCCAGTAAACTCATAGTACTACGGAAGCTCTGCAAACACTTTAAAATGAAAGTATATTTTCCTTGCCGCTGCTTAGGGCTACTTCATCAGGAAACAAAGCATAGAGAGCGCACTGAGAACTAACTGAGTGAGTCAAGTTTCATGCAGCTAGCACAAACCGTGTTTGATTTAGATGTTCAAAAGCATGTATCCCTATAGGGGAAAAGGTAGTAAAACCTAAATATTCAAAGTCATCCTGCAAAGGAATGATTCAACCTAGCAGAACAAAATTTGTGCAGCCAAGCGCAACTGGTATACACATTTTTCCTACCAAGTATCAACAAGATAGGGTGACAAAATATTTGCTGAGGTTTCAGTAATCTCTGAGTTTTTTGGAAGCTCGGTGAATACTTTCCAAAGAAAGTGTGTTTTCCTTGCCTCTGCTTAGGGCTACTTCAACAGGGAACAAGGCATAGAGAGTGCACTGAGAACTAGTTGAGTGAGTCAAGTTACGAGCACACAGCAAAAAACCGTGTTTGATTTAGAGTTCCAAATGCATGTATCCCTATAGGGGAAAATGAAGAGAAACCTAAAAATTCAAAGTTTTCCTGCAAACGAACGTTTCAATCGAGAAGCACGAAATTTGAACAGCCAAGGACAACTTGTATAGTTATCTCTCCTGTCGAATATCAAGAAGATCGGGTGAAACAATATTAGCTGAGATTCCAGTAAACTCATAGTACTACGGAAGCTCTGCAAACACTTTAAAATGAAAGTATATTTTCCTTGCCGCTGCTTAGGGCTACTTCATCAGGAAACAAAGCATAGAGAGCGCACTGAGAACTAACTGAGTCAAGTTTCATGCAGCTAGCACAAACCGTGTTTGATTTAGATGTTCAAAAGCATGTATCCCTATAGGGGAAAAGGTAGTAAAACCTAAATATTCAAAGTCATCCTGCAAAGGAATGATTCAACCTAGCAGAACAAAATTTGTGCAGCCAAGCGCAACTGGTATACACATTTTTCCTACCAAGTATCAACAAGATAGGGTGACAAAATATTTGCTGAGGTTTCAGTAATCTCTGAGTTTTTTGGAAGCTCGGTGAATACTTTCCAAAGAAAGTGTGTTTTCCTTGCCTCTGCTTAGGGCTACTTCAACAGGGAACAAGGCATAGAGAGTGCACTGAGAACTAGTTGAGTGAGTCAAGTTACAAGCACACAGCAAAAACCGTGTTTGATTTAGAGTTCCAAATGCATGTATCCCTATAGGGGAAAATGAAGTGAAACCTAAAAATTCAAAGTTTTCCTGCAAACGAACGTTTCAATCGAGAAGCACGAAATTTGAACAGCCAAGGACAACTTGTATAGTTATCTCTCCTGTCGAATATCAAGAAGATCGGGTGAAACAATATTAGCTGAGATTCCAGTAAACTCATAGTACTACGGAAGCTCTGCAAACACTTTAAAATGAAAGTATATTTTCCTTGCCGCTGCTTAGGGCTACTTCATCAGGAAACAAAGCATAGAGAGCGCACTGAGAACTAACTGAGTGAGTCAAGTTTCATGCAGCTAGCACAAACCGTGTTTGATTTAGATGTTCAAAAGCATGTATCCCTATAGGGGAAAAGGTAGTAAAACCTAAATATTCAAAGTCATCCTGCAAAGGAATGATTCAACCTAGCAGAACAAAATTTGTGCAGCCAAGCGCAACTGGTATACACATTTTTCCTACCAAGTATCAACAAGATAGGGTGACAAAATATTTGCTGAGGTTTCAGTAATCTCTGAGTTTTTTGGAAGCTCGGTGAATACTTTCCAAAGAAAGTGTGTTTTCCTTGCCTCTGCTTAGGGCTACTTCAACAGGGAACAAGGCATAGAGAGTGCACTGAGAACTAGTTGAGTGAGTCAAGTTACGAGCACACAGCAAAAACCGTGTTTGATTTAGAGTTCCAAATGCATGTATCCCTATAGGGGAAAATGAAGTGAAACCTAAAAATTCAAAGTTTTCCTGCAAACGAACGTTTCAATCGAGAAGCACGAAATTTGAACAGCCAAGGACAACTTGTATAGTTATCTCTCCTGTCGAATATCAAGAAGATCGGGTGAAACAATATTAGCTGAGATTCCAGTAAACTCATAGTACTACGGAAGCTCTGCAAACACTTTAAAATGAAAGTATATTTTCCTTGCCGCTGCTTAGGGCTACTTCATCAGGAAACAAAGCATAGAGAGCGCACTGAGAACTAACTGAGTGAGTCAAGTTTCATGCAGCTAGCACAAACCGTGTTTGATTTAGATGTTCAAAAGCATGTATCCCTATAGGGGAAAAGGTAGTAAAACCTAAATATTCAAAGTCATCCTGCAAAGGAATGATTCAACCTAGCAGAACAAAACTTGTGCCGCCAAGCGCAACTGGTATACACATTTTTCCTACCAAGTATCAACAAGATAGGGTGACAAAATATTTGCTGAGGTTTCAGTAATCTCTGAGTTTTTTGGAAGCTCGGTGAATACTTTCCAAAGAAAGTGTGTTTTCCTTGCCTCTGCTTAGGGCTACTTCAACAGGGAACAAGGCATAGAGAGTGCACTGAGAACTAGTTGAGTGAGTCAAGTTACGAGCACACAGCAAAAACCGTGTTTGATTTAGAGTTCCAAATGCATGTATCCCTATAGGGGAAAATGAAGTGAAACCTAAAAATTCAAAGTTTTCCTGCAAACGAACGTTTCAATCGAGAAGCACGAAATTTGAACAGCCAAGGACAACTTGTATAGTTATCTCTCCTGTCGAATATCAAGAAGATCGGGTGAAACAATATTAGCTGAGATTCCAGTAAACTCATAGTACTACGGAAGCTCTGCAAACACTTTAAAATGAAAGTATATTTTCCTTGCCGCTGCTTAGGGCTACTTCATCAGGAAACAAAGCATAGAGAGCGCACTGAGAACTAACTGAGTGAGTCAAGTTTCATGCAGCTAGCACAAACCGTGTTTGATTTAGATGTTCAAAAGCATGTATCCCTATAGGGGAAAAGGTAGTAAAACCTAAATATTCAAAGTCATCCTGCAAAGGAATGATTCAACCTAGCAGAACAAAATTTGTGCAGCCAAGCGCAACTGGCATACACATTTTTCCTACCAAGTATCAACAAGATAGGGTGACAAAATCTTTGCTGAGGTTTCAGTAATCTCTGAGTTTTTTGGAAGCTCGGTGAATACTTTTCAAAGAAAGTGTGTTTTCCTTGCCTCTGCTTAGGGCTACTTCAACAGGGAACAAGGCATAGAGAGTGCACTGAGAACTAGTTGAGTGAGTCAAGTTACGAGCACACAGCAAAAACCGTGTTTGATTTAGAGTTCCAAATGCATGTATCCCTATAGGGGAAAATGAAGTGAAACCTAAAAATTCAAAGTTTTCCTGCAAACGAACGTTTCAATCGAGAAGCACGAAATTTGAACAGCCAAGGACAACTTGTATAGTTATCTCTCCTGTCGAATGTCAAGAAGATCGGGTGAAACAATATTAGCTGAGATTCCAGTAAACTCATAGTACTACGGAAGCTCTGCAAACACTTTAAAATGAAAGTATATTTTCCTTGCCGCTGCTTAGGGCTACTTCATCAGGAAACAAAGCATAGAGAGCGCACTGAGAACTAACTGAGTGAGTCAAGTTTCATGCAGCTAGCACAAACCGTGTTTGATTTAGATGTTCAAAAGCATGTATCCCTATAGGGGAAAAGGTAGTAAAACCTAAATATTCAAAGTCATCCTGCAAAGGAATGATTCAACCTAGCAGAACAAAATTTGTGCAGCCAAGCGCAACTGGTATACACATTTTTCCTACCAAGTATCAACAAGATAGGGTGACAAAATATTTGCTGAGGTTTCAGTAATCTCTGAGTTTTTTGGAAGCTCGGTGAATACTTTCCAAAGAAAGTGTGTTTTCCTTGCCTCTGCTTAGGGCTACTTCAACAGGGAACAAGGCATAGAGAGTGCACTGAGAACTAGTTGAGTGAGTCAAGTTACAAGCACACAGCAAAAACCGTGTTTGATTTAGAGTTCCAAATGCATGTATCCCTATAGGGGAAAATGAAGTGAAACCTAAAAATTCAAATTCTCCTGCAAACGAACGTTTCGTTCGAGAAGCACGAAATTTGAACCGACAAGGATAACTTGTATAGTTATCTCTCCTGTCGAATATCAAGAAGATCGTTTGAAACAATATTAGCTGAGATTCCAGTAAACTCATAGTACTACGGAAGCTCTTCAAACACTTTAAAAAGTAAGTATATTAAAAAAAAATAAAAAATAAGTATTTTCCTTGCCGCTGCTTAGGGCTACTTCATCAGGAAACAAAGCATAGAGAGTGCACTGAGAACTAGTTGAGTGAGTCAAGTTACAAGCACACAGCAAAAACCGTGTTTGATTTAGAGTTCCAAATGCATGTATCCCTATAGGGGAAAATGAAGTGAAACCTAAAAATTCAAAGTTTTCCTGCAAACGAACGTTTCAATCGAGAAGCACGAAATTTGAACAGCCAAGGACAACTTGTATAGTTATCTCTCCTGTCGAATATCAAGAAGATCGGGTGAAACAATATTAGCTGAGATTCCAGTAAACTCATAGTACTACGGAAGCTCTGCAAACACTTTAAAATGAAAGTATATTTTCCTTGCCGCTGCTTAGGGCTACTTCATCAGGAAACAAAGCATAGAGAGTGCACTGAGAACTAACTGAGTGAGTCAAGTTTCATGCAGCTAGCAAAAACCGTGTTTGATTTAGATGTTCAAAAGCATGTATCCCTATAGGGGAAAAGGTAGTAAAACCTAAATATTCAAAGTCATCCTGCAAAGGAATGATTCAACCTAGCAGAATAAAATTGTGCAGCCAAGCGCAACTGGTATACACATTTTTCCTACCAAGTATCAACAAGATAGGGTGACAAAATATTTGCTGAGGTTTCAGTAATCTCTGAGTTTTTTGGAAGCTCGGTGAATACTTTCCAAAGAAAGTGTGTTTTCCTTGCCTCTGCTTAGGGCTACTTCAACAGGGAACAAGGCATAGAGAGTGCACTGAGAACTAGTTGAGTGAGTCAAGTTACAAGCACACAGCAAAAACCGTGTTTGATTTAGAGTTCCAAATGCATGTATCCCTATAGGGGAAAATGAAGTGAAACCTAAAAATTCAAAGTTTTCCTGCAAACGAACTTTCAATCGAGAAGCACGAAATTTGAACAGCCAAGGACAACTTGTATAGTTATCTCTCCTGTCGAATATCAAGAAGATCGGGTGAAACAATATTAGCTGTGATTCCAGTAAACTCATAGTACTACGGAAGCTCTGCAAACACTTTAAAATGAAAGTATATTTTCCTTGCCACTGCTTAGGGCTACTTCATCAGGAAACAAAGCATAGAGAGTGCACTGAGAACTAACTGAGTGAGTCAAGTTTCATGCAGCTAGCACAAACCGTGTTTGATTTAGATGTTCAAAAGCATGTATCCCTATAGGGGAAAAGGTAGTAAAACCTAAATATTCAAAGTCATCCTGCAAAGGAATGATTCAACCTAGCAGAATAAAATTGTGCAGCCAAGCGCAACTGGTATACACATTTTTCCTACCAAGTATCAACAAGATAGGGTGACAAAATATTTGCTGAGGTTTCAGTAATCTCTGAGTTTTTTGGAAGCTCGGTGAATACTTTCCAAAAAGTGTGTTTTCCTTGCCTCTGCTTAGGGCTACTTCAACAGGGAACAAGGCATAGAGAGTGCACTGAGAACTAGTTGAGTGAGACAAGTTACAAGCAACAGCAAAAAACGGGTTTGATTTAGAGTTCCAAATGCATGTATCCCTAAAGGGGAAAATGAAGTGAAACCTAAAAATTCAAAGTTTTCCTGCAAACGAACGTTTCAATCGAGAAGCACGAAATTTGAACAGCCAAGGACAACTTGTATAGTTATCTCTCCTGTCAAATATCAAGAAGATCGGGTGAAACAATATTAGCTGAGATTCCAGTAAACTCATAGTACTACGGAAGCTCTGCAAACACTTTAAAATGAAAGTATATTTTCCTTGCCACTGCTTAGGGCTACTTCATCAGGAAACAAAGCATAGAGAGCGCACTGAGAACTAACTGAGTGAGTCAAGTTTCATGCAGCTAGCACAAACCGTGTTTGATTTAGATGTTCAAAAGCATGTATCCCTATAGGGGAAAATTTAGTAAAACCTAAATATTCAAAGTCATCCTGCAAAGGAATGATTCAACCTTACAGAACAAAATTTGTGCAGCCAAGCACAACTGGTATACACATTTTTCCTACCAAGTATCAACAAGATAGGGTGACAAAATATTTGCTGAGTTTTCAGTAATCTCTGAGTTTTTTGGAAGCTCGGTGAATACTTTCCAAAGAAAGTGTGTTTTCCTTGCCTTTCCTTAAGGCTACTTCAACAGGGAACAAGGCATAGAGAGTGCACTGAGAACTAGTTGAGTGAGTCAAGTTACAAGCACACAGCAAAAACCGTGTTTGATTTAGAGTTCCAAATGCATGTATCCCTATAGGGGAAAATGAAGTGAAACCTAAAAATTCAAAGTTTTCCTGCAAACGAACGTTTCGTTCGAGAAGCACGAAATTTGAACAGAAAAGGATAACTTGTATAGTTATCTCTCCTGTCGAATATCAAGAAGATCGTGTGAAACAATATTAGCTGAGATTCCAGTAAACTCATAGTACTACGGAAGCTCTTCAAACACTTTAAAAAGCAAGTATATTAAAAAAAATAAAAAAAATAAAGTATATTTTCCATGCCGCTGCTTAGGGCTACTTCATCAGGAAACAAAGCATAGAGAGTGCACTGAGAACTAGTTGAGTGAGTCAAGTTACAAGCACACAGCAAAAACCATGTTTGATTTAGAGTTCCAAATGCATGTATTCCTATAGGGGAAAATGAAGTGAAACCTAAAAATTCAAAGTTTTCCTGCAAACGAAAGTTTCAATCGAGAAGCACGAAATTTGAACAGCCAAGGACAACTTGTATAGTTATCTCTCCTGTCGAATATCAAGAAGATCGGGTGAAACCATATTAGCTGTGATTCCAGTAAACTCATAGTACTACGGAAGCTCTGCAAACACTTTAAAATGAAAGTATATTTTCCTTGCCACTGCTTAGGGCTACTTCATCAGGAAACAAAGCATAGAGAGTGCACTGAGAACTAACTGAGTGAGTCAAGTTTCATGCAGCTAGCACAAACCGTGTTTGATTTAGATGTTCAAAAGCATGTATCCCTATAGGGGAAAAGGTAGTAAAACCTAAATATTCAAAGACATCCTGCAAAGGAATGATTCAACCTAGCAGAACAAAATTTGTGCAGCCAAGCGCAACTGGTATACACATTTTTCCTAGCAAGTATCAACAAGATAGGGTGACAAAATATTTGCTGAGGTTTCAGTAATCTCTGAGTTTTTTGGAAGCTAGTTGAATACTTTCCAAAAAAGTGCGTTTTCCTTGCCTCTGCTTAGGGCTACTTCAACAGGGAACAAGGCATAGAGAGTGCACTGAGAACTCGTTGAGTGAGTCAAGTTACGAGCACACAGCAAAAACCGTGTTTGATTTAGAGTTCCAAATGTATGTATCCCTATAGGGGAAAATGAAGTGAAACCTAAAAATTCAAAGTTTTCCTGCAAACGAAAGTTTCAATCGAGAAGCACGAAATTTGAACAGCCAAGGACAACTTGTATAGTTATCTCTCCTGTCGAATATCAAGAAGATCGTGTGAAACAATATTAGCTGAGATTCCAGTAAACTCATAGTACTACGGAAGCTCTTCAAACACTTTAAAATGTAAGTATATTAAAAAAAATCAAGTATATTTTCCATGCCGCTGCTTAGGGCTAAGTCATCAGGAAACAAAGCATAGAGAGTGCACTGAGAACTAGTTGAGTGCGTCAAGTTACAAGCACACAGCAAAAACCGTGTTTGATTTAGAGTTCCAAATGCATGTATCCCTATAGGGGAAAATGAAGTGAAACCTAAAAATTCAAAGTTTTCCTGCAAACGAAAGTTTTAATCGAGAAGCACGAAATTTGAACAGCCAAGGACAACTTGTATAGTTATCTCTCCTGTCGAATATCAAGAAGATCGGGTGAAACAATATTAGCTGTGATTCCAGTAAACTCATAGTACTACGGAAGCTCTGCAAACACTTTAAAATGAAAGTATATTTTCCTTGCCACTGCTTAGGGCTACTTCATCAGGAAACAAAGCATAGAGAGTGCACTGAGAACTAACTGAGTGAGTCAAGTTTCATGAAGCCAGCACAAACCGTGTTTGATTTAGATGTTCAAAAGCATGTATCCCTCTGGGGGAAAAGGTCGTAAAACCTAAATATTCAAAGTCATCCTACAAAGGAATGATTCAACCTAGCAGAACAAAATTTGTGCAGCCAAGCGCAACTGGTATACACATTTTTCCTACCAAGTATCAACAAGATAGGGTGACAAAATATTTGCTGAGCTTTCAGTAATCTCTGAGTTTTTTGGAAGCTCGGTGAATACTTTCCAAAGAAAGTGTGTTTTCCTTGCCTCTGCTTAGGGCTACTTCAACAGGGAACAAGGCATAGAGAGTGCACTGAGATCTAGTTGAGTGAGTCAAGTTACAAGCACACAGCAAAAACCGTGTTTGATTTAGAGTTCCAAATGCATGTATCCCTATAGGGGAAAAGGAAGTGAAACCTGAAAATTCAAAGTTTTCCTGCAAACGAACGTTTCAATCGAGAATCACGAAATTTGAACAGCCAAGGACAACTTGTATAGTTATCTCTTCTGTCGAATATCAAGAAGATCGTTTGAAACAATATTAGCTGAGATTCCAGTAAACTCATAGTACTACGGAATCTCTGCAAACACTTTAAAAAGTATGTATATTAAAAAATAAAAATAAAGTATATTTTCCATGCCGCTGATTAGTGCTACTTCATCAGGAAACAAAGCATAGAGAGTGCACTGAGAACTAACTGAGAGAGTCAAGTTTCATGCAGCTAGCACAAACCGTGTTTGATTTAGAGTTCCAAATGCATGTATCCCTATACGGGAAAATGAAGTGAAAGCTAAAAATTCAAAGTTTTCCTGCAAATGAAAGTTTCAATTGAGAAGCTCGAAATTTAAACAGTCAAGGACAACTTGTATAGTTATCTCTCCTGTCGAATATCAAGAAGATCGGGTGAAACAATATTAGCTGTGATTCCAGTAAACTCATAGTACTACGGAAGCTCTGCAAACACTTTAAAATGAAAGTATATTTTCCTTGCCACTGCTTAGGGCTACTTCATCAGGAAACAAAGCATAGAGAGTGCACTGAGAACTAACTGAGTGAGTCAAGTTTCATGCAGCTGGAACAAACCGTGTTTGATTTAGATGTTCAAAAGCGCGTATCCCTATAGGGGAAAAGGTAGTAAAACCTAAATATTCAAAGTCATCCTGCAAAGGAATGATTCAACCCAGCAGAACAAAATTTGGGCAGCCAATCGCAACTGGTATACACATTTTTCCTACCAAGTATCAATAAGAAAGGGTGACAAAATATTTGCTGAGGTTTCAGTAATCTCTGAGTTTTTTGGAAGCTCGGTGAATACTTTCCAAAGAAAGTGTGTTTTCCTTGCCTCTGCTTAGGGCTACTTCAACAGGGAACAAGGCATAGAGAGTGCACTGAGAAGTAGTTGAGAGAGTCAAGTTACAAGCACACAGCAAAAACCGTGTTTGATTTAGAGTTCCAAATGCATGTATCCCTATAGGGGAAAATGAAGTGAAACCTAAAAATACAAAGTTTTCCTGCAAACGAACGTTTCAAACGAGAAGCATGAAATTTGAACAGCCAAGGACAACAAGTATAGTTATCTCTCCTGTCGAATATCAAGAAGATCGGGTGAAACACTATTAGCCGAGATTCCAGTAAACTCCTAATACTATGGAAGCTCTGCAAACACATTAAAATGAAAGTATATATTCCTTGCCGCTGCTTAGGGCTACTTCATCAGGAAACAAACAGAGAGAGCACACTGAAAACTAACTGAGTGAGTCAAGTTTCATGCAGCTAGCACAAACCGTGTTTGATTTAGATGTTCAAAAGCATGTATCCCTATAGGGGAAAAGGTAGTAAAACCTAAATATTCAAAGTCATCATGCAAAGGAATAATTCAAACTAGCAGAACAAAATTTGTGCAGCCAAGCGCCACCGGTATACAAATTTTTCCTACCAAGTATCAACAAGATAGGGTGACAAAATATTTGCTGATGTTTCAGTAATCTCTGAGTTTTTTGGAAGCTCGGTGAATACATTCCAAAAAAAGTGTGTTTTCCTTGCCTCTGCTTAGGGCTACTTCAACAGGGAAGAAGGCATAGAGAGTGCACTGAGAACTAGTTGAGTGAGTCAAGTTACAAGCACACAGCAAAAACCGTGTTTGATTTACAGTTCCAAATGCATGTATCCCTATAGGGGAAAATGAAGTGAAACCTAAAAATTCAAAGTTTTCCTGCAAACGAACATTTCAATCGAGAAGCACGAAATTTGAACAGCCAAGGACAACTTGTATAGTTATCTCTCCTGTCGAATATCAAGAAGATCGGGTGAAACAATATTAGCTGAGATTCCAGTAAACTTCTAGTACTACGGAAGCTCTGCAAACACTTTAAAATGAAAGTATATTTTCCTTGCCACTGCTTAGGGCTACTTCATCAGGAAACAAAGCAGAGAGAGCGCACTGAAAACTAACTGAGTGAGTCAAGTTTCATGCAGCTGGCACAAACTGTGTTTGATTTAGATGTTCAAAAGCATGTATCCCTATAGGGGAAAAGGTAGTAAAACCTAAATATTCAAAGTCATCCTGCAAAGGAATGATTCAACCTAGCAGAACAAAATTTGTGCAGCCAAGCACAACTGGTATACACATTTTTCCTACCAAGTATCAACAAGATAGGGTGACAAAATATTTGCTGAGGATTCAGTAATCTCTGAGTTTTTTGGAAGCTCGGTGAATACTTTCCAAAGAAAGTGTGTTTTCCTTGCCTCTGCTTAGGGCTACTTCAACAGGGAACAAGGCATAGAGAGTGCACTGAGAACTAGTTGAGTGAGTCAAGTTACAAGCACACAGCAAAAACCGTGTTTGATTTAGAGTTCCAAATGCATGTATCCCTATAGGGGAAAATGATGTGAAACCTGAAAATTCAAAGTTTTCCTGCAAACGAACGTTTCAATCGAGAATCACGAAATTTGAACAGCCAAGGACAACTTGTATACTTATCTCTGCTGTCGAATATCAAGAAGATCGGGTGAAACAATATTAGCTGAGATTCCAGTAAACTCATAGTACTACGCAAGCTCTGCAAACACTTTAAAATGAAAGTATATTTTCCTTGCCGCTGCTTAGGGCTACTTCATCAGGAAACAAAGCATAGAGAGTGCACTGAGAACTAACTGAGTGAGTCAAGTTTCATGCAGCTAGTGCAAACCGTGTTTGAGTTAGAGTTCCAAATGCATGTATCCCTATAGGGGAAAATGAAGTGAAACCTAAGATTTCAAAGACTTCCTGCAAATGAACTTTCAACCTAGAAGATCTAAATTTGGGCAGCCAAATGCAACCGGTATACTTATCTTTCCTGTCGAGTTAACAAAAGTTAGAGTGAAAAAATATTTGCTGAGATTCCAGGAAACTCAAAGTTCTGTGGAATCACTGCAAATGCTTTCCTATGAAAGTTTCTTGCCCTTGCCTCTGCTTAAGGTTACTTCAACAGAAATCCAAGCATAGAGATCGCACTGAGAACTAGTTGAGTGAGTTTCAGTTTCAAGCAGCTGGCATAAACCGTGTTTGGTTTATAATTCCAAATGCTTACGTCCCTGTAAGGAAAAGTGAAGTGAAACCTAAAAATTCAAAGTGTTCCTGCACACGAACTTTTCATCCAAGAAGCACGAAATTTTGGCAGCCAAATGCAACTGGTATACTCATCTTTCTTACCTGGTATCAACAAGATCAAGTGAAAAAATATTCGATGAAATTCCAGTAACTTGGGAGTTTTGTGGAAGCTCTGAAAACACTTACAAAAGAAAGCGTATTTTCCTTGCCTCTGCTTGGGGATAATGCAGCAGGGGACAATGCATAGAGAGTGCACTGAGAACTCATTGAGTGAGCCAAGTTTCCAAGAGGTATCACAATCTGTGTTTGATTTAGCATTTTAAATGCATGTATTCATATAGGGAAAAAAGAAGTGAAACCTAAAAATTCAAAGTGTTCCTGCAAAGGAACTCTTCAACATAAGATTATGAAATTTGGGCTGCCAAGTGCAACCCATATACTCATTTTTGCTGCCAAGTATCAACAAGATAGGGTGAAAAAACATTTGCTGAGAGTCCAGAAAACTCTGAGTTCTGTGGATGCACTACAAACACTATCAAATGAAAGTCTATTTTTCTTTGCTCTGCTTAGGGGTACATAAACTGGTAACTAAGCATAGAGAGCAGGATGAGAATTCATTAAGTGAGTCAAGTTTCAAGCAGCTAGCACAAACCGTGTTTGATTTAGATGTTCAAAAGCATGTATCCCTATAGGGGAAAAGGTAGTAAAACCTAAATATTCAAAGTCATCCTGCAAAGGAATGATTCAACCTAGCAGAACAAAATTTGTGCAGCCAAGCGCAACTGGTATACACATTTTTCCTACCAAGTATCAACAAGATAGGGTGACAAAATATTTGCTGAGGTTTCAGTAATCTCTGAGTTTTTTGGAAGCTCGGTGAATACTTTCCAAACAAAGTGTGTTTTCTTTGCCTCTGCTTAGGGCTACTTCAACAGGGAACAAGGCATAGAGAGTGCACTGAGAACTAGTTGAGTGAGTCAAGTTACGAGCACACAGCAAAAACCGTGTTTGATTTAGAGTCCCAAATGCATGTATCCCTATAGGGGAAAATGAAGTGAAACCTAAAAATTCAAAGTTTTCCTGCAAACGAACGTTTCAATCGAGAAGCACGAAATTTGAACAGCCAAGGACAACTTGTATAGTTATTTCTCCTGTCGAATATCAAGAAGATCGGGTGAAACAATATTAGCTGAGATTCCAGTAAACTCATAGTACTACGGAAGCTCTGCAAACACTTTAAAATGAAAGTATATTTTCCTTGCCGCTGCTTAGGGCTACTTCATCAGGAAACAAAGCATAGTGAGCGCACTGAGAACTAACTGAGTGAGTCAAGTTTCATGCAGCTAGCACAAACCGTGTTTGATTTAGATGTTCAAAAGCATGTATCCCTAAAGGGGAAAAGGTAGTAAAACCTGAATATTCAAAGTCATCGTGCAAAGGAATGATTCAACCTAGCAGAACAAAATTTGTGCAGCCAAATGCAACTGGTATACACATTTTTCCTACCAAGTATCAACAAGATAGGGTGACAAAATATTTGCTGAGGTTTCAGTAATCTCTGAGTTTTTTGGAAGCTCGGTGAATACTTTCCAAAAAAGTGTGTTTTCCTTGCCTCTGCTTAGGGCTACTTCAACAGGGAACAAGGCATAGAGTGTGCACTGAGAACTAGTTGAGTGAGTCAAGTTACGAGCACACAGGAAAAACCGTGTTTGATTTAGAGTTCCCAATGCATGTATCCCTATAGGGGAAAATGAAGTGAAACCTAAAAATTCAAAGTTTTCCTGCAAACGAACGTTTCAATCGAGAAGCACGAAATTTGAACAGCCAAGGACAACTTGTATAGTTATCTCTCCTGTCGAATATCAAGAAGATCGGGTGAAACAATATTAGCTGAGATTCCAGTAAACTCATAATACTACGGAAGCTCTGCAAACACTTTAAAATGAAAGTATATTTTCCTTGCCGCTGCTTAGGGCTACTTCATCAGGAAACAAAGCATAGAGAGCACACTGAGAACTAACTGAGTGAGTCAAGTTTCATGCAGCTAGCACAAACCGTGTTTGATTTAGATGTTCAAAAGCATGTATCCCTATAGGGGAAAAGGTAGTAAAACCTAAATATTCAAAGTCATCCTGCAAAGGAATGATTCAACCTAGCAGAACAAAATTTGTGCAGCCAAGCGCAACTGGTATACACATTTTTCCTACCAAGTATCAACAAGATAGGGTGACAAAATATTTGCTGAGGTTTCAGTAATCTCTGAGTTTTTTGGAAGCTCGGTGAATACTTTCCAAAAAAGTGTGTTTTCCTTGCCTCTGCTTAGGGCTACTTCAACAGGGAACAAGGCATAGAGAGTGCACTGAGAACTAGTTGAGTGAGTCAAGTTACGAGCACACAGCAAAAACCGTGTTTGATTTAGAGTTCCAAATGCATGTATCCCTATAGGGGAAAATGAAGTGAAACCTAAAAATTCAAAGTTTTCCTGCAAACGAACGTTTCAATCGAGAAGCACGAAATTTGAACAGCCAAGGACAACTTGTATAGTTATCTCTCCTGTCGAATATCAAGAAGATCGGGTGAAACAATATTAGCTGAGATTCCAGTAAACTCATAGTACTACGGAAGCTCTGCAAACACTTTAAAATGAAAGTATATTTTCCTTGCCGCTGCTTAGGGCTACTTCATCAGGAAACAAAGCATAGAGAGCGCACTGAGAACTAACTGAGTGAGTCAAGTTTCATGCAGCTAGCACAAACCGTGTTTGATTTAGATGTTCAAAAGCATGTATCCCTATAGGGGAAAAGGTAGTAAAACCTAAATATTCAAAGTCATCCTGCAAAGGAATGATTCAACCTAGCAGAACAAAATTTGTGCAGCCAAGCGCAACTGGTATACACATTTTTCCTACCAAGTATCAACAAGATAGGGTGACAAAATATTTGCTGAGGTTTCAGTAATCTCTGAGTTTTTTGGAAGCTCGGTGAATACTTTCCAAAGAAAGTGTGTTTTCCTTGCCTCTGCTTAGGGCTACTTCAACAGGGAACAAGGCATAGAGAGTGCACTGAGAACTAGTTGAGTGAGTCAAGTTACGAGCACACAGCAAAAACCGTGTTTGATTTAGAGTTCCAAATGCATGTATCCCTATAGGGGAAAATGAAGTGAAACCTAAAAATTCAAAGTTTTCCTGCAAACGAACGTTTCAATCGAGAAGCACGAAATTTGAACAGCCAAGGACAACTTGTATAGTTATCTCTCCTGTCGAATATCAAGAAGATCGGGTGAAACAATATTAGCTGAGATTCCAGTAAACTCATAGTACTACGGAAGCTCTGCAAACACTTTAAAATGAAAGTATATTTTCCTTGCCGCTGCTTAGGGCTACTTCATCAGGAAACAAAGCATAGAGAGCGCACTGAGAACTAACTGAGTGAGTCAAGTTTCATGCAGCTAGCACAAACCGTGTTTGATTTAGATGTTCAAAAGCATGTATCCCTATAGGGGAAAAGGTAGTAAAACCTAAATATTCAAAGTCATCCTGCAAAGGAATGATTCAACCTAGCAGAACAAAATTTGTGCAGCCAAGCGCAACTGGTATACACATTTTTCCTACCAAGTATCAACAAGATAGGGTGACAAAATATTTGCTGAGGTTTCAGTAATCTCTGAGTTTTTTGGAAGCTCGGTGAATACTTTCCAAAGAAAGTGTGTTTTCCTTGCCTCTGCTTAGGGCTACTTCAACAGGGAACAAGGCATAGAGAGTGCACTGAGAACTAGTTGAGTGAGTCAAGTTACGAGCACACAGCAAAAACCGTGTTTGATTTAGAGTTCCAAATGCATGTATCCCTATAGGGGAAAATGAAGTGAAACCTAAAAATTCAAAGTTTTCCTGCAAACGAACGTTTCAATCGAGAAGCACGAAATTTGAACAGCCAAGGACAACTTGTATAGTTATCTCTCCTGTCGAATATCAAGAAGATCGGGTGAAACAATATTAGCTGAGATTCCAGTAAACTCATAGTACTACGGAAGCTCTGCAAACACTTTAAAATGAAAGTATATTTTCCTTGCCGCTGCTTAGGGCTACTTCATCAGGAAACAAAGCATAGAGAGCGCACTGAGAACTAACTGAGTGAGTCAAGTTTCATGCAGCTAGCACAAACCGTGTTTGATTTAGATGTTCAAAAGCATGTATCCCTATAGGGGAAAAGGTAGTAAAACCTAAATATTCAAAGTCATCCTGCAAAGGAATGATTCAACCTAGCAGAACAAAATTTGTGCAGCCAAGCGCAACTGGTATACACATTTTTCCTACCAAGTATCAACAAGATAGGGTGACAAAATATTTGCTGAGGTTTCAGTAATCTCTGAGTTTTTTGGAAGCTCGGTGAATACTTTCCAAAGAAAGTGTGTTTTCCTTGCCTCTGCTTAGGGCTACTTCAACAGGGAACAAGGCATAGAGAGTGCACTGAGAACTAGTTGAGTGAGTCAAGTTACGAGCACACAGCAAAAACCGTGTTTGATTTAGAGTTCCAAATGCATGTATCCCTATAGGGGAAAATGAAGTGAAACCTAAAAATTCAAAGTTTTCCTGCAAACGAACGTTTCAATCGAGAAGCACGAAATTTGAACAGCCAAGGACAACTTGTATAGTTATCTCTCCTGTCGAATATCAAGAAGATCGGGTGAAACAATATTAGCTGAGATTCCAGTAAACTCATAGTACTACGGAAGCTCTGCAAACACTTTAAAATGAAAGTATATTTTCCTTGCCGCTGCTTAGGGCTACTTCATCAGGAAACAAAGCATAGAGAGCGCACTGAGAACTAACTGAGTGAGTCAAGTTTCATGCAGCTAGCACAAACCGTGTTTGATTTAGATGTTCAAAAGCATGTATCCCTATAGGGGAAAAGGTAGTAAAACCTAAATATTCAAAGTCATCCTGCAAAGGAATGATTCAACCTAGCAGAACAAAATTTGTGCAGCCAAGCGCAACTGGTATACACATTTTTCCTACCAAGTATCAACAAGATAGGGTGACAAAATATTTGCTGAGGTTTCAGTAATCTCTGAGTTTTTTGGAAGCTCGGTGAATACTTTCCAAAGAAAGTGTGTTTTCCTTGCCTCTGCTTAGGGCTACTTCAACAGGGAACAAGGCATAGAGAGTGCACTGAGAACTAGTTGAGTGAGTCAAGTTACGAGCACACAGCAAAAACCGTGTTTGATTTAGAGTTCCAAATGCATGTATCCCTATAGGGGAAAATGAAGTGAAACCTAAAAATTCAAAGTTTTCCTGCAAACGAACGTTTCAATCGAGAAGCACGAAATTTGAACAGCCAAGGACAACTTGTATAGTTATCTCTCCTGTCGAATATCAAGAAGATCGGGTGAAACAATATTAGCTGAGATTCCAGTAAACTCATAGTACTACGGAAGCTCTGCAAACACTTTAAAATGAAAGTATATTTTCCTTGCCGCTGCTTAGGGCTACTTCATCAGGAAACAAAGCATAGAGAGCGCACTGAGAACTAACTGAGTGAGTCAAGTTTCATGCAGCTAGCACAAACCGTGTTTGATTTAGATGTTCAAAAGCATGTATCCCTATAGGGGAAAAGGTAGTAAAACCTAAATATTCAAAGTCATCCTGCAAAGGAATGATTCAACCTAGCAGAACAAAATTTGTGCAGCCAAGCGCAACTGGTATACACATTTTTCCTACCAAGTATCAACAAGATAGGGTGACAAAATATTTGCTGAGGTTTCAGTAATCTCTGAGTTTTTTGGAAGCTCGGTGAATACTTTCCAAAGAAAGTGTGTTTTCCTTGCCTCTGCTTAGGGCTACTTCAACAGGGAACAAGGCATAGAGAGTGCACTGAGAACTAGTTGAGTGAGTCAAGTTACGAGCACACAGCAAAAACCGTGTTTGATTTAGAGTTCCAAATGCATGTATCCCTATAGGGGAAAATGAAGTGAAACCTAAAAATTCAAAGTTTTCCTGCAAACGAACGTTTCAATCGAGAAGCACGAAATTTGAACAGCCAAGGACAACTTGTATAGTTATCTCTCCTGTCGAATATCAAGAAGATCGGGTGAAACAATATTAGCTGAGATTCCAGTAAACTCATAGTACTACGGAAGCTCTGCAAACACTTTAAAATGAAAGTATATTTTCCTTGCCGCTGCTTAGGGCTACTTCATCAGGAAACAAAGCATAGAGAGCGCACTGAGAACTAACTGAGTGAGTCAAGTTTCATGCAGCTAGCACAAACCGTGTTTGATTTAGATGTTCAAAAGCATGTATCCCTATAGGGGAAAAGGTAGTAAAACCTAAATATTCAAAGTCATCCTGCAAAGGAATGATTCAACCTAGCAGAACAAAATTTGTGCAGCCAAGCGCAACTGGTATACACATTTTTCCTACCAAGTATCAACAAGATAGGGTGACAAAATATTTGCTGAGGTTTCAGTAATCTCTGAGTTTTTTGGAAGCTCGGTGAATACTTTCCAAAGAAAGTGTGTTTTCCTTGCCTCTGCTTAGGGCTACTTCAACAGGGAACAAGGCATAGAGAGTGCACTGAGAACTAGTTGAGTGAGTCAAGTTACGAGCACACAGCAAAAACCGTGTTTGATTTAGAGTTCCAAATGCATGTATCCCTATAGGGGAAAATGAAGTGAAACCTAAAAATTCAAAGTTTTCCTGCAAACGAACGTTTCAATCGAGAAGCACGAAATTTGAACAGCCAAGGACAACTTGTATAGTTATCTCTCCTGTCGAATATCAAGAAGATCGGGTGAAACAATATTAGCTGAGATTCCAGTAAACTCATAGTACTACGGAAGCTCTGCAAACACTTTAAAATGAAAGTATATTTTCCTTGCCGCTGCTTAGGGCTACTTCATCAGGAAACAAAGCATAGAGAGCGCACTGAGAACTAACTGAGTGAGTCAAGTTTCATGCAGCTAGCACAAACCGTGTTTGATTTAGATGTTCAAAAGCATGTATTCCTATAGGGGAAAAGGTAGTAAAACCTAAATATTCAAAGTCATCCTGCAAAGGAATGATTCAACCTAGCAGAACAAAATTTGTGCAGCCAAGCGCAACTGGTATACACATTTTTCCTACCAAGTATCAACAAGATAGGGTGACAAAATATTTGCTGAGGTTTCAGTAATCTCTGAGTTTTTTGGAAGCTCGGTGAATACTTTCCAAAGAAAGTGTGTTTTCCTTGCCTCTGCTTAGGGCTACTTCAACAGGGAACAAGGCATAGAGAGTGCACTGAGAACTAGTTGAGTGAGTCAAGTTACGAGCACACAGCAAAAACCGTGTTTGATTTAGAGATCCAAATGCATGTATCCCTATAGGGGAAAATGAAGTGAAACCTAAAAATTCAAAGTTTTCCTGCAAACGAACGTTTCAATCGAGAAGCACGAAATTTGAACAGCCAAGGACAACTTGTACAGTTATCTCTCCTGTCAAATATCAAGAAGATCGGGTGAAACAATATTAGCTGAGATTCCAGTAAACTCATAGTACTACGGAAGCTCTGCAAACACTTTAAAATGAAAGTATATTTTCCTTGCCGCTGCTTAGGGCTACTTCATCAGGAAACAAAGCATAGAGAGCGCACTGAGAACTAACTGAGTGAGTCAAGTTTCATGCAGCTAGCACAAACCGTGTTTGATTTAGATGTTCAAAAGCATGTATCCCTATAGGGGAAAAGGTAGTAAAACCTAAATATTCAAAGTCATCCTGCAAAGGAATGATTCAACCTAGCAGAACAAAATTTGTGCAGCCAAGCGCAACTGGTATACACATTTTTCCTACCAAGTATCAACAAGATAGGGTGACAAAATATTTGCTGAGGTTTCAGTAATCTCTGAGTTTTTTGGAAGCTCGGTGAATACTTTCCAAAGAAAGTGTGTTTTCCTTGCCTCTGCTTAGGGCTACTTCAACAGGGAACAAGGCATAGAGAGTGCACTGAGAACTAGTTGAGTGAGTCAAGTTACGAGCACACAGCAAAAACCGTGTTTGATTTAGAGTTCCAAATGCATGTATCCCTATAGGGGAAAATGAAGTGAAACCTAAAAATTCAAAGTTTTCCTGCAAACGAACGTTTCAATCGAGAAGCACGAAATTTGAACAGCCAAGGACAACCTGTATAGTTATCTCTCCTGTCGAATATCAAGAAGATCGGGTGAAACAATATTAGCTGAGATTCCAGTAAACTCATAGTACTACGGAAGCTCTGCAAACACTTTAAAATGAAAGTATATTTTCCTTGCCGCTGCTTAGGGCTACTTCATCAGGAAACAAAGCATAGAGAGCGCACTGAGAACTAACTGAGTGAGTCAAGTTTCATGCAGCTAGCACAAACCGTGTTTGATTTAGATGTTCAAAAGCATGTATCCCTATAGGGGAAAAGGTAGTAAAACCTAAATATTCAAAGTCATATTGCAAAGGAATGATTCAGCCTAGCAGAACAATATTTTTTTGCAGCCAAGCGCAACTGGTATACACATTTTTCCTACCAAGTATCAACAAGATAGGGTGACAAAATATTTGCTGAGGTTTCAGTAATCTCTGAGTTTTTTGGAAGCTCGGTGAATACTTTCCAAAGAAAGTGTGTTTTCCTTGCCTCTGCTTAGGGCTACTTCAACAGGGAACAAGGCATAGAGAGTGCACTGAGAACTAGTTGAGTGAGTCAAGTTACGAGCACACAGCAAAAACCGTGTTTGATTTAGAGTTCAAAATGCATGTATCCCTATAGGGGAAAATGAAGTGAAAGCTAAAAATTCAAAGTTTTCCTGCAAACGAACGTTTCAATCGAGAAGCACGAAATTTGAACAGCCAAGGACAACTTGTACAGTTATCTCTCCTGTCAAATATCAAGAAGATCGGGTGAAACAATATTAGCTGAGATTCCAGTAAACTCATAGTACTACGGAAGCTCTGCAAACACTTTAAAATGAAAGTATATTTTCCTTGCCGCTGCTTAGGGCTACTTCATCAGGAAACAAAGCATAGAGAGCGCACTGAGAACTAACTGAGTGAGTCAAGTTTCATGCAGCTAGCACAAACCGTGTTTGATTTAGATGTTCAAAAGCATGTATCCCTATAGGGGAAAAGGTAGTAAAACCTAAATATTCAAAGTCATCCTGCAAAGGAATGATTCAACCTAGCAGAACAAAATTTGTGCAGCCAAGCGCAACTGGTATACACATTTTTCCTACCAAGTATCAACAAGATAGGGTGACAAAATATTTGCTGAGGTTTCAGTAATCTCTGAGTTTTTTGGAAGCTCGGTGAATACTTTCCAAAGAAAGTGTGTTTTCCTTGCCTCTGCTTAGGGCTACTTCAACAGGGAACAAGGCATAGAGAGTGCACTGAGAACTAGTTGAGTGAGTCAAGTTACGAGCACACAGCAAAAACCGTGTTTGATTTAGAGTTCCAAATGCATGTATCCCTATAGGGGAAAATGAAGTGAAACCTAAAAATTCAAAGTTTTCCTGCAAACGAACGTTTCAATCGAGAAGCACGAAATTTGAACAGCCAAGGACAACTTGTATAGTTATCTCTCCTGTCGAATATCAAGAAGATCGGGTGAAACAATATTAGCTGAGATTCCAGTAAACTCATAGTACTACGGAAGCTCTGCAAACACTTTAAAATGAAAGTATATTTTCCTTGCCGCTGCTTAGGGCTACTTCATCAGGAAACAAAGCATAGAGAGCGCACTGAGAACTAACTGAGTGAGTCAAGTTTCATGCAGCTAGCACAAACCGTGTTTGATTTAGATGTTCAAAAGCATGTATCCCTATAGGGGAAAAGGTAGTAAAACCTAAATATTCAAAGTCATCCTGCAAAGGAATGATTCAACCTAGCAGAACAAAATTTGTGCAGCCAAGCGCAACTGGTATACACATTTTTCCTACCAAGTATCAACAAGATAGGGTGACAAAATATTTGCTGAGGTTTCAGTAATCTCTGAGTTTTTTGGAAGCTCGGTGAATACTTTCCAAAGAAAGTGTGTTTTCCTTGCCTCTGCTTAGGGCTACTTCAACAGGGAACAAGGCATAGAGAGTGCACTGAGAACTAGTTGAGTGAGTCAAGTTACGAGCACACAGCAAAAACCGTGTTTGATTTAGAGTTCCAAATGCATGTATCCCTATAGGGGAAAATGAAGTGAAACCTAAAAATTCAAAGTTTTCCTGCAAACGAACGTTTCAATCGAGAAGCACGAAATTTGAACAGCCAAGGACAACTTGTATAGTTATCTCTCCTGTCGAATATCAAGAAGATCGGGTGAAACAATATTAGCTGAGATTCCAGTAAACTCATAGTACTACGGAAGCTCTGCAAACACTTTAAAATGAAAGTATATTTTCCTTGCCGCTGCTTAGGGCTACTTCATCAGGAAACAAAGCATAGAGAGCGCACTGAGAACTAACTGAGTGAGTCAAGTTTCATGCAGCTAGCACAAACCGTGTTTGATTTAGATGTTCAAAAGCATGTATCCCTATAGGGGAAAAGGTAGTAAAACCTAAATATTCAAAGTCATCCTGCAAAGGAATGATTCAACCTAGCAGAACAAAATTTGTGCAGCCAAGCGCAACTGGTATACACATTTTTCCTACCAAGTATCAACAAGATAGGGTGACAAAATATTTGCTGAGGTTTCAGTAATCTCTGAGTTTTTTGGAAGCTCGGTGAATACTTTCCAAAGAAAGTGTGTTTTCCTTGCCTCTGCTTAGGGCTACTTCAACAGGGAACAAGGCATAGAGAGTGCACTGAGAACTAGTTGAGTGAGTCAAGTTACGAGCACACAGCAAAAACCGTGTTTGATTTAGAGTTCCAAATGCATGTATCCCTATAGGGGAAAATGAAGTGAAACCTAAAAATTCAAAGTTTTCCTGCAAACGAACGTTTCAATCGAGAAGCACGAAATTTGAACAGCCAAGGACAACTTGTATAGTTATCTCTCCTGTCGAATATCAAGAAGATCGGGTGAAACAATATTAGCTGAGATTCCAGTAAACTCATAGTACTACGGAAGCTCTGCAAACACTTTAAAATGAAAGTATATTTTCCTTGCCGCTGCTTAGGGCTACTTCATCAGGAAACAAGGCATAGAGAGCGCACTGAGAACTAACTGAGTGAGTCAAGTTTCATGCAGCTAGCACAAACCGTGTTTGATTTAGATGTTCAAAATCATGTATCCCTATAGGGGAAAAGGTAGTAAAACCTAAATATTCAAAGTCATCCTGCAAAGGAATGATTCAACTTAGCAGAACAAAATTTGTGCAGCCAAGCGCAACTGGTATACACATTTTTCCTACCAAGTATCAACAAGATAGGGTGACAAAATATTTGCTGAGATTTCAGTAATCTCTGAGTTTTTTGGAAGCTCGGTGAATACTTTCCAAAGAAAGTGTGTTTTCCTTGCCTCTGCTTATGGATACTTCAACAGGGAACAAGGCATAGAGAGTGCACTGAGAACTAGTTGAGTGAGTCAAATTACAAGCACACAGCAAGAAACGTGTTTGATTTA